>NC_057803.1:516183862-516216687 GCF_018294505.1 Triticum aestivum
GCTCGCCTCTGGCGCCCCGCGCACATGCCATCGCGCCTCCCCTCAGCTCCGGCCGGCCTCGCCGCGCCGCCCTGCACCGGCCACGGTCGCCGGTGCCGGACCACACGCCGTCCCCTTCCCCCCTGTCCGCGCGCTAAGGCGCCTGGCGCACGCGCCTGCACGACCGGGGCGAAGCCCAGTGCCCGCGCCCATTAAGGCCTTGACTCTATGACACGAGGGCCCCACAGCCCCAGAACAAAAAAAAAGTAATAAAAATAAATAAATCAAAATGTTAATTAATTAATTAACTAAATTAATTAACTTAATTAATTCTGTTTAGACTAACCTAATCACTAGTTAAACTAATTAAACCTGTTTAATTATCCTTAGACAATGACATGTGGGACCGAGTGGTCTGTTAACTAATCAAAGTCCACAATTGACTGTTGATGTCATGCTGACATCATGATGACGTGATAAAATGATTTTCGGTTTAATTAATTCTGTTAATTCTAAAAATGACATAAAACTTTAAAAATTAATACAAAATAATCCGTAACTCGGATGAAAATACTTTGTACATGAAAGTTGCTCAGAACGACGAGACGAACCCGGATACGTAGCCCATTCGTCCACCACACACCCCTAACATATCAAACCCGCAACTTTCTCCCTCCGGTTCATCTGTCAGAAAACACGAAACACCGGGAATACTTTCCCGGATGTTTTCCCCCCTTCACCGGTATCACCTACTACCGCGTTAGGGCACACCGAACACCGCATATTGCCTTGTTATATTTTGTGATGCTTTGTTTGCTCTGTATTCATTATTTCTTCCCCCTCTTCTCTCCGGTAGACTACGAGACCGACGCTGCTGCTGACCAGTTCGACTACGGAGTTGATGACCCCTCTCTCTTGCCGGAGCAACCAGGCAAGCCCCCCCCCTTTGATCACCAGATATCGCCTACTCTTCTCTATACTGCTTGCATTAGAGTAGTGTAGCATGTTACTGCTTTCCGTTAATCCTATTCTGATGCATAGCCTGTCATTGTTGCTACAGTCATTGATACCTTACCCGCAATCCTAAATGCTTAGTATAGGATGCTAGTGTTCCATTAGTGACCCTACACTCTTGTCCGTCTGCCATGCTATACTACTGGGCCGTGATCACTTCGGGAGGTGATCACGGGCATATACTATATACTTTACACAGTTACATTACCTGTGATACTGTTCGGAGATGGGGGCTGAAGGGGCAGGTGGCTCCATCCCGGTAGAGGTGGGCCTGGGTTCCCGACGGCCCCCGACTGTTACTTTGTGGCGGAGCGACAGGGCGGGTTGAGACCACCTAGGAGACAGGTGGGCCTGGCCCTGTTCGGCGTTCGCGGATACTTAACACGCTTAACGAGATCTTGGTATTTGATCTGAGTTGGCTACGAGCTTATACGCACTAACCATCTACGCGGGAGTAGTTATGGGTATCCCGGCGTCGTGGTATCAGCCGAAGCACTTCAGACGTCAGCGACGGAGCGGCGCGCGCCGGATTGGACTGGAACGCCTACTAGGCTAGGTCTGCTTCCGGCCGCCCTCGCAACGTGCAGGTGTGCTATGGGCGATGGGCCCAGACCCCTGTGCGCTTAGGTTTAGACCGGCGTGCTGGCCTCTCTGTTTTGTCTAGGTGGGGCTGCGACGTGTTGATCTTCCGCGGCCGGGCATGACCCAGGAAAGTGTGTCCGGCCAAATGGGATCAAGCGTGTTGGGTAAGTTGGTGCACCCCTGCAGGGAAGTTAATCTATTCGAATAGCCGTGATCTTCGGTAACAGGACGACTTGGAGTTGTACCTTGACCTTATGACAACTAGAACCGGATACTTAATAAAACACACCCTTCCAAGTTCCACAGACAACCCGGTGATCGCTTTTCTACAGGGCGACGAGAGGAGGATCGCCGGGTAGGGTTATGCTATGCGATGCTACTTGGAGATGCTGCTTGGAGATGCTACTTGAAGATGCTACTTGGAGGACTTCAATCTACTCTCTCCTACATGCTGCAAGACGGAGGCTGCCAGAAGCGTAGTCTTCGACAGGATTAGCTATCCCCCTTTTATTCTGGCATTCTGCAGTTCAGTCCACCGATATGGCCCTTTACACATATACCCATGCATATGTAGTGTAGCTCCTTGCTTGCGAGTACTTTGGATGAGTACTCACGGTTGCTTTTCTCCCTCTTTTCCCCTTTCCCTTCTACCTGGTTGCCGCAACCAGATGCTGGAGCCCTGGAGCCAGACGCCACCGTCGACGATGACCCCTACTACACCAGAGGTGCCTACTACTACGTGCAGCCCGCTGACGACGACCAGGAGTAGTTTAGGAGGATCCCAGGCAGGAGGCCTGCGCCTCTTTCGATCTGTATCCCAGTTTGTGCTATCCTTCTTAAGGCAAACTTGTTTAACTTATGTCTGTACTCAGATATTGTTGCTTCCGCTGACTCGTCTATGATCGAGCACTTGTATTCGAGCCCTCGAGGCCCCTGGCTTGTATTATGATGCTTGTATGACTTATTTATGTTTTAGAGTTGTGTTGTGATATCTTCCCGTGAGTCCCTGATCTTGATCGTACACATTTGCGTGCATGATTAGTGTACGATTGAATCGTGGGCGTCACAACCATGATCTTCATAGTAGAGAGTCTCTCATGTTATCACTTTCATATACTAGTGGGAATCTTTCATTATAGAACTTGGCTTGTATATTCCAACGATGGGCTTCCTCAAATCTTTTTAGTTGGATGCACACCCACTTAGTTTCTTTTGATGAGCTTTCATATACTTATAGCTCTAGTGCATCCATTGCATGGCAATCCCTACTCACTCACATTGATATCTATTGATGGACATCTCCATAGCCCGTTGATACGCCTAGTTGATGTGAGACTATCTTCTCCTTTTTGTATTCTCCACAACCACCATTCTATCCCACCTATAGTGCTATATCCATGGCTCACGCTCATGTATTGCGTGAAGATTGAAAAAGTTTTGAAAACGTTAGAGTATGAAACAATTGTTTGGCTTGTCATCGGGGTTGTGCATGATTTAAATACTTTGTGTGGTGAAGATAGAGCATAGCCAGACTATATGATTTTGTAGGGATAACTTTCTTTGGCCATGTTATTTTGAGAAGACATAATTGCTTTGTTAGTATGCTTGAAGTATTATTATTTTTATGTCAATATAAACTTTTGTCTTGAATCTTTCGAATCTGAACATTCATATCACAATTAAGAAGATTTGCATTCAAATTATGCCAAGTAGCACTCCGCATCAAAAAATCTCTTTTTATCATTTACCTACTTGAGGACGAGCAGGAATTAAGCTTGGGGATGCCTGATACGTCTCCAACGTATCTATAATTTTTGATTGCTCCATGCTATATTATCTACTGTTTTGGACTATACTGGGCTTTATTTTCCACTTTTATATTATTTTTGGGACTAACCTATTAACCGGAGGCCCAGCCCAGAATTTCTGTTTTTTTGCCTATTTTAGTGTTTCGAAGAAACGGAATATCAAACGGAGTCCAAACGGAATGAAACCTTCGGGAACGTGATTTTCTCACCGAACGTGATCCAGGAGACATGGACCCTACGCCAAGGCATCAGAGAGGCGGTCACGAGAGTGGGGGGCACGCCCACCCTAGGGCGCACCCCCCTAGGGCGCGCCCCCTGCCTCATGGGCCCCTCGGTGCTCCACCGACGTACTCCTTCCTCCTATATATACCTACGTACCCCCAAACGAAGATATACGGAGCCAAAAACCTAACTCCACCACCGCAACTTTCTGTACCCATGAGATCCCATCTTGGGGCCTATTCCGGAGCTCCGCTAGAGAGGGCCATCATCACGGAGGGCTTCTACATCATCATAGCCTCTCCGATGAAGTGTGAGTAGTTTACCTCAGACCTTCGGGTCCATAGTTAGTAGCTAGATGGCTTCTTCTCTTTTTTTGGATCTCAATACAAAGTTCTCCCCCTCTCTTGTGGAGATCTATTCGATGTAATCTTCTTTTTGCGGTGTGTTTGTTGAGACCGATGAATTGTGGTTTTATGATCAAGTCTATCTATGAATAATATTTGAATCTTCTCTGAATTCTTTTATGTATGATTGGTTATCTTTGCAAGTCTCTTCGAATTATCTATTTGGTTTGGCCAACTAGATTGGTAGTTCTTGCCATGGTAGAAGTGCTTAGCTTTGGGTTCGATCTTGCGGTGTCCTTTCCCAGTGACAGAAGGGGCAGCAAGGCACGTATTGCATCGTTGCCATCGAGGATAACAAGATGGGGTTTATTTCATATTGCATGAATTTATCTCTCTACATCATGTCATCTTGCTTAAAGCGTTACTCTGTTTTTAACTTAATACTCTAGATGCATGCTGGATAGCGGTCGATGAGTGGAGTAATAGTAGTAGATGCAGAATCGTTTCGGTCTACTTGTTACGGACGTGATGCCTATATACATGATCATGCCTAGATATTCTCATAACTATTCTCAATTCTGTCAATTGTTCAACAGTAATTTGTTCACCCACCGTAGAATACTTATGCTCTTGAGAGAAGCCACTAGTGAAACCTATGGCCCCCGGGTCTATTCTCATCATATCTATCTCCATCACTTTAATCTTGTTTTGCTTTTTTACTTTTCCTTTACTTTTCACTTTGCATCTCTATACCAAAAATACCAAAAATATTATATCTATCAGATCTCACTCTCGTAAGTGACCGTGAAGGGATTGACAACCCCTAATCGCATTGGTTGCGAGTATCTATCATTTTGTGCAGGTACGAGGGACTTGAGCGTGGCCTCCTACTGGATTGATACCTTGGTTCTCAAAAACTGAGGGATATACTTACGCTAATCTGCTGCATCATCCCTTCCTCTTCGGGGAAATCCAACGCAAGCTCAAGAGGTAGCAAGCCACGGACGGCATCACGCCCAGATACGCCTCACAATAGTAGGCGAAGATGGACAGGAGAAGGATGGAGTTGGGATGGAGATGCAGCGCTTGCAGTCTGAAGTGATCAATGACCTCATAAAAGAAGTCAGAGAAGGGGGTGTGGGCATTCTGGGAACAGGGGGTCCCCCGACTTGCCTGCCTACGACCTGCGGGTGGCTCAAGTGGGGGCCCAGCGCGGCCCATCTTCACCAGCTCAAGCTCAAGACCCTCGCGAGGGGCCAAGCCTCATAGGGCGGATGACAGGAAGCTTCCTCAGAGGCAGCCTCATCAGGCAGGCTCGTGAGGAGGCGGAGAGATCAAGGCAGGGGTACCTCGCGAAGAGCCCGTGACGCAAGCCATGATGATCGAGACCAGGAGGGCGCCGGCCTGCGCAGTGTCCTTGTTTCCTCTTTGGTGCAAAGGGGGCAAGCACATGCCAAGGCATCGGGCAAAGGTTGCCATTCCGGTGCAACGAGACCAAGGCCAGCAAAGTGGCAGGACGAAGGTCACCGTGGAGCCCAAGACGGCGTCATCACCAGTGCTTTTGGCAGCCGAAGACCACCTTTGGTCAGGATAACTTGTACTATATGTTCCCCTTCAAAATGGCCAATTGTTGGCGCCCTTCCCGCTCATTATTTGGGGAGAGGCCCAGGGCCTCTACAAATAGAGCTAGCCACCACAGAGTGGAAGGAGGGGAGAGATTTGGTAGAACCCTAGCAGAGAGAAAGAGAGGCGACTGAACTCACCCTAGCAGTTCATTGCACCAGCTCAAGAACACCTCTCGCGAGGCTGTTCTTCCTTTGTACTGTTCATCATCAGCCCCCTGAGGCAATCCACCACACCACACAGTGGAGTAGGGTATTACACCACAACGGTGGCCCGAACGAGTATAAACCTTGTGTCCCTTGTGTTGTTCGTTGTTTCCAGTTTAGATCACGCGAGGGGATTGGACGTAGATCGGTACGGGAGAGATCTCCGCGCGCACCCCAGTGTTCGAACTTCAAGGGTCTGCCGGAACCCGAAATCTGACATTTGGCGCGCTAGGTAGGGGTGCGACGGAATCCTTCTTCCTCCGCATCGCGTTCCCTCACTTCGTCGTTCAGATGTCAACCAACCCGGCAGCCAATGCCGACCGCTGGGCAGCATGGCCCGCCCATGCCGTGGCACCAACCCAGGGTGACCTCAACCTTGCGCCTCAGGCAGCCCGCGCTCCGCATGGCGCTGTGGGGCGCGGGCTACACGGCCAGACGCCGCCTGCCCTCACACCATGGCAGGTGCGGGCCGCAGCAAGGGCCTCAGACCACACCGCGGCCACAGCGCCGTACACCCGACGGGAGCAAGCGAATTCCAGGGCCGCGATCACGGCGGCCCGAGAGCTCCTACGGTGCCGACTGCTGGAGGGCGGCCGCGACGTGTTGTTGGAACGAGTAGCCGAGCTCCTGGACACCGCCGCCTCAGGAACACCTCCTTTCTGCGTCCATCTGCCACCCCAGACCCAAGGCGGGCTGCATGGTGGCATCGTGCGCACGCGCGCAACTTCCAGCGGACTCCAGGGCCCGTCTAGCGCCAACACCTCCATTGGCACCGGGCGACAAGTCACGCTAGTGCCCTCTTAGGCCAGAGAGGAGGTGCACGCCGCGGCCTTCGGCCTCGGCGGACCGCCGCGCCATCACCCCCAAGACAGCGCTCCAAGCCAGGCTGCGTGGCATACGGGATGCTACAGCGAGGCGCATAGGGCGGTGACCGCAGAAGCTTATGTGCCCCGCATGGTGAATCAGGGGTGCGCACTGGAAGAAGATCATGGCCCATTCCTCGGGCCATGCTGGGGCGAGGAGACGCCAGGAGCTGAGCTCTTTCAGGAACCACAGGAGAACCTCGATGACCGCGCCGCCGGCGGCAACTATCAGGTACCACTCATGCCTTAGGGGCATGCTTATGCTAACCATGGGTCGCAGGAGATACAGGTCTCCGCAGCGGGTGGCTGCCCCAATTCTGTAGCCTCATACCCCTCAGGAGGAGGGCGCAGGGGGCTGCAGGAGAGGGGCCGAGATTCGGGTTCGTCACCACGGCAATCGGAGCAAAGCGTTCTCAGGAGGTAGGCCCCATGTCGGGGAGGTGCCCCAAGGCCTGCCCCCGGCAGGGGACCCATGGTCGTCGGGGGAACCGCTGGCGACCGCTCTGCCTCATTGTCGTCGTCCTGGTTTCCGGTCACCGTCGATGGCGGTAGAGTGTGGCGCAAGGTGGGGCCCTTGTCTGGCGATATGAAGCAATGCCAGTACCTGTGAAGAAGGCCCAGTGCCTGTGAAGCTCGCCGCCCCGTGACACTCTCACGTAATAATGAGTGGGGCTGTACACGCCCCGGAGTCTCCGGAGAGCCGCCCTCAGGCCTCGGGGGCTCCCGCCCACGCCCAGTGGCAGCACTTAGCTCCGCGCTGGTGAGAAGACATCGAAGACTAGACTAGGTGCCGGACGCGGCCTTTTGCTTTTGCCTTTCCTTGTTGACAAGTTCTTCGATTTGGATTTAAGTTGGATTTGAGCTCGATGCTTGCGTGTGTTTGGGGAAGGGGTGTTTAGTCTCGTTCGAGCAATCTCTCGCGCTCTGGTTTTGGCTTTGCATCCAAGGTTAACATTGGCTGCCCCCCCCTCGTGAGCCCCTCGCGAGCCGGGCCAGGCATGGTCACAACCAGGACCGCTGTTACCGCACCCTTTCTAGAGGTTTTCATCGCGTGATCCACAAGTTAATCAGAAGACACCGAGGAGCAGCGCCCCCCACAGGCCCGCTCGGGACTCGTCGGGGTCGGAAGGTACACAAGTAAGCTGACCCATCACCGGGCCGACGACTACGTTCACACACAACATCATGCTTACCAGAGTACTAATTGCAAACCTTTACATGAGGGGCTTCCCCTCCTAAAATGCTCTTACATCCTTTAGGGCCAAGCCCGAACTTTCTTCGTGCAGGTTAAACGGCAGTAACGCGCGGTCAGTCGGACATATCACTCACCGCGTCTTGGGCGTCCTCGGAGGCATCACTGGAGTCATCGGCATTGCCGCCGCCGCCAACATATCCATCAGCGCCAGGCTCGTCCACAACATCGCCTTCATTGGCGCCCACAACCACGCCATCGTCATCAGACGCAAAGGCCCTGACGAGGGCGTCCATGTTGTCCTCCACCCACCATGCCAGGTCGCCCCGGACATCAATGGGCACGGGTGCCATGGCAGCGTCGAACTCGAAGTGGGGGTCCCTGTCCTGCAGATGGCTAAAGACGCGGGAGAAGGCACGCCCGAGCAAAGCTCGGCTCCTCTCTTCGACAAGCCAACGGGACCTCTCGGACCGGTTCTCCAGAAGCGTCACCACATCGGTGAAAAATTGGAGGTTGCCGACGTAGTTGACCTCATGCGGCTCCCTAGAGGCAGCCTCGCAGATGTAGCCCAAAGCTGTGTTGGCCCTCTCTCGGAGCGTTGAAGCATGGGGGCATGCACATGCTCCAGAACCCGCCGCCGATGGAGCTCGTCCTCACTCTGCTGCACGACGGCCTCGGCGTCATCAACCCTTTGTTGAAGAAGAAGCTGCTCGGCCGGGAAGAGGACAGCTCCGCCTGCGCCACGCTGAGGGCGGCTGCGGAGGAGTCCGCACGCCGCGTCGCTTCGGTCAGTTTGGCCCTGAGGGCTGCGGTCCCGCCCTCGGCCTCAACCTTGATCAGCCCCAACCTCGTCTCGTATTCACACTCGAAGGCTGTGCGAGCTTCCGCCACGCGGCGATCGACTTCTTCCTGGGCCCGGGCTTCGCACGCGGAAACGTCATCCTCCGCCCGGGCCACAAGGAGCTCCCTCGTCTCCAACCGCTCAAGGTCAAGGTTGTGCTCGGCGGCCTCCAGCATCAGTGCCTCCTCGCGCTTCAGAAGCTCTGCCCGGTCAACAGAGGCCACCCCTATTGACTCAAGGGCCGCCTGGTGCAATTCCACTTGCTGCTCTAGGGAGTTGCTCCAGGCTTGGAGCTCCCGTGCGTGCTCCTCCGCATCCTTGCGCCATCGGTCTGCCTCTCGAGCCTCCTCAACGGCTAGGGAGCAGGCCTCCTGCGAAGCTGCTAGCGACACTTCAGCCTTCGCGTTGTCAAGATCACGTTGATGACGCGCGAGGGCGTCGGCTACCTTTAGTTTGCGCCTCTCCTCAGCAAGGCGCAAACCTTCGGCCTCGAGGCGCGCATCCTCGTCAGCAAGCTCTGCCCCAATCAGGCTCACCGCATCCGCCGCCCTCTGGAGGAACTCTTTGCGGAGGATGCGTCGCTCCTGAGCGCGCCTGAGCATGTCTTCTGCATCACCCTCTTCCACTGAAGCATGCGGGGGGCCCCCGGGGTGGCTGGCCCCCTCCCGGTGCGGTTCTGGGGGATGGCGCCCTAGTCATCGCCAGATGGACCTCTCTAGGAATCCGGCCTGGCGTCGGTCCACCCACGGAAGAAGAGCCAAAGACAGACTTCAGCCATTCCCCATCTATGATCAGAGGAGGAAGATGGGGCAGGCCGGATGTGCCCCAGGAGGACTAATGAAGAAAGGACAGCGGGCGCGTAGGCTCGAGGTGCCCTATGGAACAGACCACTCCCTCAACTGGTCCGGCAACAGGGGTGCCACTCGAGCTCGGCGAGCCCAGAGCCAACGGATAAGGCGAAGCTTGGGGGGATGGCTCCCGGGCTGGCTCGGCAGGTTTCGCAGAGCAGGGCCTGAAAGGGGCACAATCAGTTGCAGGGATAGAAAAGCGAACAAGCAAGGAAAGAAGAAGACTTACTCGTCCATGGCAAAGTTCCTGTGCTTCAACAAGCGGCAAGGGCGGTCGTTGCCACCCAAGGCCTCCTTCCTCTTGCGGAGGGCCTCGAAGTCTACGCGGAACCGACCCAACCGCCCGACGCAGGGGTCGGCCCCTAGTGCGGTAGAAGCGTCAAGATGATCAGCGCTGGAGGAGTCAGCCTAGGGGGCGCCGTCAGGCGCCGCCTCACGAGGAACGGCTGGGGGCTCGGGAGCTCCGGCCTCGGGAACCATAGGCTGCGACTCCGCACCTGCCGCCGCTCCAGGGCGGGCCTCGGTAGACGCCGCCTTCAAGACTTGTCGTGGCGTTGACACCTCGACATCGGTCGCCTCAACTCCCGCCGGTTCTCGTCTCCCCGCCCTGTCGCCCAAGGAAAGATTGCTGTTTGCGGCAGGGGAAGCAACCACGGCGGCTGGGTTCTCGCGGGGCCCCATGAGGCCAGCAGGGCGCAGTCCCCACTCGTTGAAATTGGGCATCTGCCTTACGAGCAAAGATACAAGAGGACACCGTTACTCCGATGGCTGCCTGGGGAAGGGTCGCCCGTCAAGACCCTGAGCACCATCTGCAGCGCTTCAGGCACCAAGTCCTCCTCCTGAAGCCGCATGCGGTCCTTATGTCCCGCAAAGTCCCACATCCGGCGAGAGTGGCGTTGAAGAGGAGCAATGCGACATTGTAGGAACTCCTTCACCACCTTGGGCGCTGTCACATTGAGCGCCCTCAAACTCTGGAAGGGGCACCCGACAAAGGCGAGCCGAGGGCTCGCGAGCACCTCATGGTCCCAACCCGCGTGAGGAATAGCAGGCAAGGTCGGGTGCGAGAGCAGAGGATTGGGCACTCCGACATCCACGTACAGCCACTGCTCTCTAAACCTAGCCTCAGGGGGAGGAAGGCCGAAGTCGACCCCTGAAGCGGCCATCTCTGGCACGGCGAAGAAGCTCACGCACCCCGAGCACTGAGTGGGATCGCTTAGGCGCAAGGAAAAGAAGTGGCACAGGAGGGCCACGGAAGGAGGTATGCCTATAATCGCCTCGCAAACAAAAGCAAAGACAGCCAGAAGGGTAATGGACTCCGGCCCGAGGTGCATCATATGGATCTGATAATGGGAGAGCACCACATTGAAGAAGGCAGAAAAGGGGGGAACCAGACCCGCCCATAGGGCATCGGCGAAGAATCGGACCTCCGTGATGATCCTATAAAGGGAGGCATGGGACGCAGGCCAGGCCGTGGTCCTGCCGCACTCGTTGAAGATAGTTGCAAGGGCAGAGCGGACCTTGTCCAAGGCTTCTGGATTGAGTATGATCGACTGGGCGACGGCGGGGGTCGCCGCTAGAGGTGTGCGGGGCAAAGGCGCAGGCTTCTTTCCCCTTCCCTTCTTCATCGGTGCCATGGCGGTGAGAAGGAGGAAGAACTCGAGCCGGATTGGCGGCGGAGGCTGGAGCTCAAGGAAGAAGGAAAGGTAGGAGGCGGGCGAGCAGCAGAAAGGAGGAACAACTGTGTGCAACTACGGGTCCGCTTAGCCGGGTGCGTAACAAGGCGTCGTGGGGAAGCGCAGTCGCCCACATCCAATCAATCGCCACGCGGCGCCCAAGGCCGCAGGCTGTTAGGGCCCACGGCACTTCGCGCTTGCCCCCTTCGCTTTCCTACTAGGCCAAGCCCGGGCGCGCCTTGGGCCTGGGGGCTACTGTCGGCGTTCTAGGAACGGGGGTCCATAGACTTGCCTGCCTGGGGCCTGCGGCGTGGCTCGAGTGGGGGCCCAGCACGGTCCATCTTCACCAGCTCAAGCTCAAGACCCTCGCGAGGGGCCAAGCCTTGCGGGGCGGACGACATGAAGCTTCCTCAGAGGCAGCCTCGTCAAGCAGGCTCGCGAGGAAGCGGAGAGATCAAGGCAGGGGTACCTCGCGAAGAGCCAGTGACGCAAGCCATGACGATCGAGACCAGGCGGGCGCCAGGCGGGCATCGGCCTGCGCAATGTCCTTGTTTCCTCTTTGGTGCAAAGGGGGCAAGCACAGGCCAAGGCATGGGGCAAATGTTTCCATTCCGGTGCAACGAGACCAAGACCAGCAGAGCGACAGGACGGAGGTCACCGTGGAGCCCAAGACGGCGTCATCACCAGTGCTTTTGGCAGCCAAAGACCACCTTTGGTCATGATAACTTGTACTATATGTTCCCCTTCAAAATGGCCAATTGTTGGCGCCCTTCCCGCTCATTATTTGGGGAGAGGCCCAGGGCCTCTATAAATAGAGCTAGCCACCACAGAGTGGAAGGAGGAGAGAGATCTGGTAGAACCCTAGCAGAGAGAAAGAGAGGCGACTGAACACACCCTAGCAGTTCATCGCACCAGCTCAAGAACACCTCTCGCGAGGCTGTTCTTCCTTTGTACTGTTCATCATCATCCCCCTGAGGCAATCCACCACACCACACACTGGAGTAGGGTATTACACCACAATGGTGGCCCGAACCAGTATAAACCCTGTGTCCCTTGTGTTGTTCGTTGTTTCCAGCTTAGATCACGCGAGGAGATTGGACGTAGATTGGTAGGGGAGAGATCTCCGTGCGCACCCTAGTGTTCGAACCTCAAGGGTCTACCGGAACCCGAAATCCGACAGGGGGAACCAGCCCGGCGGTGATGCTGCTCGTGAAGAAGGGGTAGAAGGTGCTCCCCTCGGGCTCATGCACGTCGGAGCCGGCCCAGAGTCCAGTCTTCCCCTTCTCGTTGCTTTCCCCCGCCATCAGCAAGCGCGTGGAGGCGAGGCTCTTCTCTAAGACATTGGTCACATCAAGAGCCGGCTCGTACCAAGCCTGCGACGAGGCGGGCTTGACCCTCCTGGGCGCCATTGGTCGGCGATGCAGGAAAGGATGGGAGCATATCTGAAGATTTTGGAAGCAGGGAGCAAGAAAGGGGATCTGAGCAAGGCGAAAGGAAATAGTGAAGGCAAGCGCTATCTATGCCAGCCTTTTGACAGTCGGGCAGTTGCCGAGGCAGCGTGGGGAAGCGGAGATGCCCACGTCCAGTCAACCGCCACACGTCGACCGAGGCCGCAGGCTATTGGGGCCCGCGACGCTCTACACTTGACCCTTGGCTTCGCCTCAAAGCCAAGCCCGAGCGTGCCTTGGCCCCAGGGGCTACTGTCGATGTTCTGGGAACGGGGGTCCCCAGACTTGCCTACCTACGGCCCATGGACTGGCTTTGCTAGCAGGCCTGTATGGCCCATCTTCATCAACAAGGAATCAAGACCCTTGCGAGGGGCCAAGCCTCACGAGGCGGACAACACAAGACCTCCTCAGGAGCGGCATCATCAGGCTGGCTCGTGAGGGGTGGAGAGTTCAAGGCTGGGCAAACCTCGCGAGGTTCTCATGACGTAAGCATGACGATCGAGACCAGGTGGGCGCCAGCGCACGCAGCGTCCTTGTTTCCTCTTTGGTGTAATGGGAGAAAGCGCAGGCGCGGAGTACCGAGGCATCAAGCAAATGTTTCCATATTGGTGCAACGAGACCAAGACCAGAAAGACGGCAAAACGGAGGTCACCGTGGAGCCCAAGACGGTGTCACCACTAGAGCCTTTGGCAGGCGAAGACTGCTTTTGTCAGGATAGCTTGTACTAGCTGTCCCCTTTCAAATTGGCCGTTGTTGGCTCCCTTCCCTCTCAATATTTGGGGAGAGTACCAAGGCCACTATAAATAGAACTAGCCACCACCGTAGCTAGGGGAGAGGGATCTGAGATTGGAGCCACCACATCCTTGGTGGCACACCCGCCAAGAACAAGAACACCTCAACCTCAGGAGGCTGTTCTTCCCCTTGTACTGTTCATCCTCAGCCCAAGATGCAGTCCCCCACCACAGTGGAGTAGGGTATTACACCACAACGGTGGCCCGGACCAGAATAAATCTTGTGTCCCTTGTGTTGCGAGTTCGTCGAGTTAAATCGTGAGATCTTAGCTAAGTTAGGGCGTGGATCGATAGGGGGGAGATCTTCGCACGCACCCCAGTGTTCGAACCTTAAGGGTTTTGCCGGAACCCGTGATCCAACACTTTATGCTTCATATTATTATCCAATGATGTGTTGCCATCCTATGATGTCTGAGTAGATTTTCGTTGTCCTGTCGGTGATTGGTGAATTGCTATGATGGTTTAATTTGCTTGTGGTTATGTTGCTGTCCTTTAGTGCCCATCATATGAGCGCGCGCGTGGATCACACCATAGGGTTAGTTGTATGTTGATAGGACTATGTATTGGAGGGCAAGAGTGACAGAAGCTTCAACATAGCATAGAAATTGATGCATACGGGATTGAAGGGGGACCAATATATCTTAATGCTATGGTTGGGTTTTACCTTAATGAATGTTAGTAGTTGCGGATGCTTGCTAATAGTTTCAATCATAAGTGCATAGAATTCCAAGTCAGGGATGACATGCTAGCAGTGGCCTCTCCCACGTAAAACTTGCTATCGGTCTAGTAAAGTAGTCAATTGCTTAGGGACAATTTCGCAACTCCTACCACCACTTTTCCACACTCGCTATACTAACTTTATTGCTTCTTTACTTAAAACATCCCCTAGTTTTTATTTACCCGCTGTTTATTATCTTCCAAACCTATCCAACAACACCTACAAAGTACTTCTAGTTTCATACTTGTTTTAGGTAAAGCGAACGTTTGGCGTGCGTAGAGTTGTATCGGTGGTCGATAGAACTTAAGGGAATATTTGTTCTACCTTTAGCTCCTCGTTGGGTTCGACACTCTTACTTATCGAAAGAGGCTACAATTGATCCCCCATACTTGTGGGTTATCGAGACCTTTTTCTGGCGCCGTTGCCGGGGAGTTATAGCGTGGGGTGAATATTCTCATGTGTGCTTTTTTGCTTTATCACTAAGTAATTTTTATTTCCTATTCTAAGTTGTTCTCTATCTTTAGTTATGGATATGGAACATGAAATACCAAAAAATAGGTTTACTTGCTACTCATGGAGATGCTCATTATGTGAGAGATATTATGTACTACTTTGATAATCCTAAGAAAACCCCATTCAACTTTATAATGGGAGTAACGTTGGATCAACATGAATACTTTAGGGATTATCGCTTGACTCAAAAAGGGAAACTATTATGGGATCAAATTTATATGTTGCATTAGTATGCTCGGCAACTATGCTTGAGATATGATTATACTTGTTGCTCTAGGATGAAGGCTCCACACCTTCCCTTTTCATGTGAATTTAATGATGATGAAACCTTGGCTTCTTATGTTAATGGTATATATGATTATTATGATGTGGAACAAATAGAAGAATTTGTTGCTATTATGGGTGCTTATGAAATTGAATCTTTGTTTAAAGAGTTTGAAGATTTTGATGATTCAGTTTACAGACCTAAAAATTTAGCTATCCTTAAATATTGCTATGAGAATTATAAATACAATTATGATATTGATGAATTTATTGAGAAAGTATCCGCTGTCCGAGAAGAGATTAATATTTTGCAGGAGTCTATGGAAGAAGAAATTGATGAAACTGTGAGCTCATTGGATGAAAAAGATGATGAGGAGAGCAAAGCACAAAAGGAGGAAGAGAAGATTAGCTACCCCTGCCCACCTTCTAATGAGAGTATCTCTTCAACTCATACATTGTTTAATTTTGCTTCATGCTTACAGAAGGATGATTGCTATGATGATTGTTATGATCCCGTTGATTCTTTGGAAATATCCCTTTTTGATGATGCTTGCTATGCTTGTGGCCAAGATGCCAATATGAATTATGCTTATGGATATGAACTCGCTATAGTTCCTTATGTTAAACATGAAATTGTTGCTATTGCACTCACGCATGATAGTCCTATTATCTTTTTGAATTCTCCCGACTACACTATATCGGAGAAGTTTGCCCTTATTAAGGATTAGATTGATGGGTTGCATTTTACCGTTGCACATGATAATTTTTATGAATATAATATGCATGTGCTTGCTTCTCCTACTTGCAATTATTATGAGAGAGGAACTACATCTCTGATTCTCTGCCTCTCCATGTTTCCAATATGATAAAATTGCAAGAAACTGTTTATACTATGCATTAGCCTTTACTAGGTGTGCATGAATTGTTCTTTTATGACATGCCAATGCATAGGAAGAGAGTTATACTTCATTGTTGAATGATTTATGTTACTTTGTGCTCACTACTAAATCACAAATCATTGTTAATTAAAATTGGCTTTGATATACCTTGGGATCCGGGTGGATTCATTACTTGAGCACCTTATGCCTAGCTTAATGGCTTTAAAGAAAGCGCTACCAGGGAGACAACCCTGAAGTTTTAGAGATTCATTTATTTCTGTCGAGTGCTTTTATATAGTTTAAAAACAAAAAAATAAAGAGGGGAACCCAAAACTTTTCAAAAAGGAAAGTGAGAGAGAGAGAGAGAGAGAGACAAGCACTGTTTAAGTGGGGGAGCTCCTTGAACTTCGTTCATGCTCACGGAAACTTTGTGAATCTTGATTACAGAAACTTTTCAACAAAAATAATTATCCCCTTGTACAATTACATTGTATAATAAAACTAATGTGGCAAGATTTGCCTTTAGGATGTTTACATTGCTTGTTGGTTTGTGCGGTGCAGAACAGAAACTTTGGCTGTAGTGCGTGATTTTACATTTTTTACTGGAACGTCAAACGGTTCTGAAACTTTTTGCACTGTATTTCTATACAATTTTTTTTCTCCTATTTTTCCAGAATTTTTGGAGTACTAGAAGTATGGTGAATGTTCAGATTAATACAGACTGTCCTATTTAAGACATATTCTGTTTTTGATGCATAGTTTGCTTGTTTTGATGAAACTATCTATTTCTATCAGTGCATTAAGCCATGGAAAAGTTATATTACAGTAGCTACAATGCAAAAACAAAATATTAATTGGTTTACAACAGTACTTAGAGTAGTGATTTGCTTTATTATACTAACGGATCTTACCGAACTTTTTGTTAAGTTTTGTGTGATTGAAGTTTTCAAGTTTTGGGAGAGAACACGATGGATGAAGGAATAAGGAGTGGCAAAAGCCTAAGCTTGGGGATGCCCGAGGAACCCCAAGGAAATATTTAAGGACTCCCAAGCAACCAAGCTTGGGGATGCCGCGGAAGGCATCCCCTCTTTCTTCTAATGATCATCGACAATTTTACTTGGAGCTATATTTTTATTCGTTACATGATATGCGTAAATCTTGGAGCGTCTTTTGCATTTAGTTTTCACTTTTATTTTATGCGCCATGCTGGTATGATATAATCCTTTCTTGATTTATAGAATGCTCATTGCACTTCACTTATATCTTTTGAGTATGGCTTTATGGAATGCTTCATGTGCTTCACTTATATCTTTTGAAGTTTGGATTGCCTGTTTCCCTACACATAGAAAACCGCCATTTGTAGGATGCTCTTTTGCTTCACTTATATTTGTTAGAGTGTGGGCTTATCTTTTATAGAAATAATTAAACTCTCTTGCTTCACTTATATCTATTTAGAGAGATGGCAGGAATTGGTCATTCACATGGTTAGTCATTAAATCCTACATAAAACTTGTAGATCACTGAATATGATATGTTTGATTCCTTTCAATAGTTTTGTGTTATAAAGATGGTGATATTAGAGTCATGCTAGTGGGTAGTTGTGGATTGTAGAAATACTTGTGTTGAAGTTTCTGATTCCCATAGCATGCACGTATGGTGAACCGTTATGTGATGAAGTCGGAGCATGATTTATTTATTGATTGTCTTCCTTATGAGTGGCGGTCGGGGACGAGCGATGGTCTTTTCCTACCAATCTATCCCCCTAGGAGCATGCGCATAGTACTTTGTTTCGATAGCTAATAGACTTTTGCAATAAGTATGTGAGTTCTTTATGACTAATGTTGAGTCCATGGATTATACGTACTCTCACCCTTCCATCATTGCTAGCCTCTTCGGTACCATGCATTGCCCTTTCTCACCTCGAGAGTTGGTGCAAACTTCGCCGGTGCATCCAAACCCCGTGATACGATATGCTCTATCACACATAAGCCTCCTTATATCTTCCTCAAAACAGCCACCATACCTACCTATTATGGCATTTCCATAGCCATTCCGAGATATATTGCCATGCAACTTCCATCATCATCATATACATGACTTGAGCATAATTGTCATATTGCTTCGCATGATTGTAAGATAGATAGCATGATGTTTTCATGTCTTGTCCGGTTTTTTGATGTCATTGCTATGCTAGATCATTGCACATCCCGGTACACCGCCGGAGGCATTCATATAGAGTCATATTTTATTCTATTATCGAGTTGTAATATTGAGTTGTAAGTAAATAAAAGTGTGATGATCATCATTATTAGAACATTGTCCCATGTGAGGTTGTCAAAATAAAAGTGGCCAACGAAGCCCCCCCCCCCAAAAAAAAGAGAGAAGGGACAATGTTACTATCCTTTTACTACACTTGTGTTTCAGAGTAGCACCATGTTCTTCATATAGAGAGTCTCTTGAGTTATCACTTTCTTATACTAGTGGGAATTTTCATTATAGAACATGGCTTGTATATTCCAATGATGGGCTTCCTAAAATGCCCTAGGTCTTCGTGAGCAAGCAAGTTTGATGCACACCTACTTAGTTTCAGTTTGAGCTTTCATACACTTATAGCTCTTAGTGCATCCGTTGCATGGCAATCCCTACTCCTCGCATTGACATCAATTGATGGGCATCTCCATAGCCCGTTGATTAGCCGCGTCGATGTGAGACTTTCTCCTTTTGTCTTCTCCACACAACCTCCACCATCATATTCTATTCCACCTATAGTGCTATGTCCATGGCTCACGCTCATGTATTGCGTGAAAGTTGAAAAGGTTTGAGAACATCAAAAGTATGAAACAATTGCTTGGTTTGTCATCAGGGTTGTGCATGATTTGAATGCTTTGTGTGGTGAAGATGGAGCATAGACAGACCATATGATTTTGTAGGGATAACTTTCTTTGCCCATGTTATTTTCAAAAGACATGATTGCTTTATTAGTATGCTTGAAGTATTATTGTCTTAATGTCAAATGATAGACTATTTCTTTGAATCACTCGTGTCTTAATATTCATGCCATGATTAGATTACATGATCAAGATTATGCTAGGTAGCATTCCACATCAAAAATTATATTTTTTTAATCATTTACATACTCGAGGACGGGCAGGAATTAAGCTTGGGGATGTTGATACGTCTCCGTCGTATCTATAATTTTTTATTGTTCCATGCCAATATTATACAACTTTCGTGTACTTTTGGCAACTTTTTATAATATTTTTTGGACTAACATATTGATCCAGTGCCCAGTGCCAATTACTGTTTGTTGCATGTTTTTTGTTTCGCAGAAAATCCATATCAAACGGAGTCCAAACGGGATAAAAACTAACAAAATTTTTTATTGGAATATACGTGATTTTTGGGAAGAAGAATCAATGCGAGACGATGCCCGAGGAGGCCACGTGGCAGGGGGGCGCCCCAGGGGGTCAGGCGTGCCCTGGGCCCTCGTGGCCACCCCGTAAGGCGGTTGCTGCCCTTCTTTCGCCGCAAGAAAGCCAATATCCGGATAAAAATCATGTCCAAATTTCAGCCCAATCGGAGTTAATGATCTTTGGGAATTTAAGAAACGGTGAAAGTGCAGAATCTGGAGGGCAGAGACAGAGAGAGACAGAGAGACAGATCCAATCTCGGAGGGGCTCTCACCCCTTCACTGCCATGGAGGCCATGGACCAGAGGGGAAACCCTTCTCCCACCTAGGGAGAAGGTCAAGGAATAAGAAGAAGAAGCGGGGCTCTCTCCCCCTCTCTCCTGGTGGCGCCGGAATGCCACCGGGGCCATCATCGTGTGACGACGATCTACACCAACACCTCCATCATCTTCACCAACATCTTCATCACCTTCCCCCATCTATCTACTTGAACAAGGTGCTTTATGCTTCATATTATTATCCAATGATGTGTTGCCATCCTATGATGTCTAGTAGATTTTCGTTGTCCTATCAGTGATTGGTGAATTGCTATGATTGGTTTAATTTGCTTGTGGTAATGTTGTTGTCCTTTGGTGCCCATTATATGCGCGTGCACATGGATCACACCATAGGTTTAGTTGTATGTTGATAGGACTATGTATTGGAGGGCAAGAGTGACAGAAGCTTCAAGCTAGCATAGAAATTGATGCATACGGGATTGAAGGGGGACCAATATATCTTAATGCTATGGTTGGCTTTTACCTTAATGAACGTTAGTAGTTGCGGATGCTTGCTAATAGTTCCAATCATAAGTGCATAGAATTCCAAGTCAGGGATGACATGCTAGCAGTGGCCTCTCCCACGTAAAACTTACTATCGTTCTAGTAAAGTAGTCAATTGCTTAGGGACAATTTCGCAACTCCTACCACCACTTTTCCACACTCGCTATACTAAATTTATTGCTTCTTTACTTAAAACACCCCCTAGTTTTTATTTGCGTGTTCTTTATTATCTTGCAAACCTATCCAACAACACCTACCTAGTACTTCTAGTTTCATAATTGTTTTAGGTAAAGCGAATGTTAAGCGTGTGTAGAGTTGTATCTGTGGTCGATAGAACTTAAAGAAATATTTGTTCTACCTTTAGCTCCTCGTTGGGTCGATACTCTTACTTACCGAAAGTGGATACAATTGATCCCCTATACCTATGGGTTATCAGAGTGGAAGGGGGTCCATCAGCGCTCTCCACTACAGCCGAAGCAAAGGGCTCAGGCCAGATGGATGGCGTCGGAGGCCGGCTGGGTGAAGGCCAATACTGACTAGGCGCTGTCCATACTACGGGCAAGGGGTGGAGCTGGTGTTGTTCTTAGAGACCAGAATGGTGGTTTTTGGCTGTTGCATGCCACTTTTCAAAAATGTGGTGAGCCCTGAGGTTGCCGAAGCCCTTGCTTGCAAAAGGGCGATTCAGGTGGCTGCTGAAATCAATGTGTAGAGGCTTCACTTGGAGCTGGACAACGCGGTTGTTCCTCGGGATATTTCTAGCAGCGAAAGGGATCTGTCTATGGTTGGGCCTGTTGTGCAGGAGATCAAGAATCTGCTCCAGGAGTTCACTGGTGTGAAGGTGTCGTGGAGGAGCCGTGAAGCAAATCATACCGCCGACAAATTAGCTAAAGTAGGTTTAGGTGATGATTTATGTAAGGTGTGGTTTTTTGTTTCACCAGAGTACATTCTGGAGTTCTTGTTGGACGACATTCCTAGCTTCGTTTAATATATGGCGGCGATGATGATCCTAAAAAAACATACACGTGACGTTCCCACACACACAAAAAAAATCTTTCTTCAGAATAATTGGCAGATGTATCACCTATAACTCTGAACATTCATCTCAATTTGTAGTTCTGGTTGAAGCTCGAAAATAAAACATTCAGGTAATTCGGCATTCAGGTTAAAAGATGGCAAAATTCATGCTTCTATATTAAGTTCAGAGAGCAGCGGCTCATTCCACTGGCACGCACCGGCCGTTGACTCTCGTGGAGGCAGGACAACGGACAACCACAACCATTGAGTCTCTGTGCATGGTGGCAGGAAATCATTGGTCACCGGGTGTCCTTCACGTGGGGGTGGGGGATGCTGAGTGCCTCCTTGCTATGGCACACCTCAGTCTAGCCAACCCCCCTCCTCCAGGTGGCGAAAGATGGTGTTAATGCGTCGAGCAGAACCATGGCAAATGTTGGTGCCGCCATGTCTAGCAGAACCAGTCCATGTATATACTCCTGCTAGACGCGCACGCCCACAGCGGGGGCCTTGACTCGCAGAAGAATGCACTAAAAATCATTTGTGTGATAATAAGTATTTGTCACAGTAGGTTACGTTTTCTGTCACGCATATACATACGTGATGATTTTATGAGGGAATCAAGATAGTTATACATGTGCTGTCGTAGAAGTGTCCCATGACAAAAATTATTTTTTCATCACAAAAGTGTTCACTTTCATGATAATAAATGGCACATCATCGAAGTGATTTCATCAAGGGTAACCGACACGTGGCAGTCACCATAATGGGTCGTCGTTAAGCTATTGGGTGCCAATTTTGGATCCGGTACCTGTCAACAACCAGGACCAATGACGATTTTCCACATGTCAATTTCTCATTCGCCAAAGAAACCATGTATCAGCTCAATGATACGTCTCCAACGCATCTATAATTCTTTATTGTTCCATGCTATTATATTATCTATTTTGGATGTTTTATATGCATTAATATGTTATTTGATATTATTTTTTGGGACTAACTTATTAACCTAAAGCCCAGCGTCAGTTTCTATTTTTTCTTGTTTTTGAGTATTATACAAAAGGAATACCAAACGCAGTCCAAACGGAATAAAACTTTACGATGATTTTTCTTGGACCAGAAGACACACATGGGACTTGGAGATCAAGGCAGAAGAGTCTCGAGGCAACCACAAGGGTCCAGGGCACGCCCCTGCCTTGTGGGTCCCATGGGAGTCCTCCAACCCTAATCTTTGGCCTATAAATTTAGAAATATTCCTAAACCAACAGAAGCATCCATCAAAATACTTTTCCGCCGCCATAACCTTCTGTACCCGTGAGATCCCATCTTGGGCCTTTTCTGGCACACTGTCAGAGGGGGATTCAATCACGGAGGGCTTCTACATCAACTCTATTGCCCCTCCGATGAAGCGTGGGTAGTTTATCACAGACCTACGGGTCCATAGCTAGTAGCTAGATGACTTTATCTCTCTCTCCCTCTCTTTGATTCTCAATACCATGTTCTCCTCGATGTTCTTGGAGATCTATCTGATGTAATATTCTTTTGCGGTGTGTTTGTCGAGATCTGATGAATTGTGAATTTATGACCAGATTATCTATGAATATTATTTGAATCTTCTCTGAATTCTTATATGCATGATTTGATATATTTGTATTTCTTTCGAATTATCGGTTTGGTTTGGCCAACTAGATTAGTTTTTCTTGCAATGAGAGAGGTGCTTAGTTTTGGGTTCAATCTTGCGATGTCCTCACGCAGTGACAAAGTAGGGGTAGCGAGGCACATATTGTATTGTTGCCATCAAGGGTAAAAAGATGGGGTTTTCATCATATTGCTTGAGTTTATCCCTCTACATCATCTCATCTTACTTAAGGTGTTACTCCGTTCTTTATGAACTTAATACTCTAGATGCATGCTGGATAGCGCTCGATGTGTGGAGTAATAGTAGTAGATGCAGGCAGGAGTCAGTCTACTTGAGACGGACGTGATGCATATATGCATAATCATTGCCTTGGATATCGTCCTAACTTTGCGCTTTTCTATCATTTGCTCGACGGTAATTTGTTCACCCACCGTATTATTTGCCTTCAAGAGAGAAGCCTCTAGTGAAACCTATGGCCCCCGGGTCTATTTTCCATCACATATTTTCAGATCTATAAACCAAAAAACCCTCACTGTGTTTTATTTACTTTTATTTTGTTTTAGGTTTTAGTAATCTTTTATATCTATCTCTATCAGATCTCACCTTTGCAAGTGACCGTGAAGGTATTGGCAACCCCTTTATCGCGTTGGGTGCAAGTGTTTGATTGTTTGTGCAGGTGCATAGATTGGGGTCTTGCTTGTATCTCCTACTAGATTGATACCTTGGTTCTTAACTAAGGGAAATACTTATCTCTACTTTCCTGCATCACCCTTTCCTCTTCAAGGGAAAAACCAACGCAGGCTCAAGAAGTAACAGGAAGAATTTTTGGCACCGTTGCCGGGGAGATCTACATCAAGCCTACTAAGTACCCACCATAAACTCTCATCTCTTGCATTACATTATTTTCCATTTTCCTCTCGTTTTCCTCTCCCCCACTTCTAAAACGATTTTCGGAAAAACACAAAATGATTTGCCTTTTTATTCGCCCTTTTTCCGTTCGTCTTTTCATTTGCTTTTCGCTTGTTTTGCCATCATGGCTAGTCCTTCTACCACTGTTAGCATCCCTGAAAGTGATGTTCTTAAATTTAAGCAAAGGGAGGGAGAAAATTTAAAAGATGCTTGGTATAGAATTTGCAATGCTCAAAATATATCTACTCATAAGCAATCTACTACCGTTCTCCTTCGTAATTTTTATATGGGTGTTACTCCTTGGAATAGATATGTTCTAGATACCATCACTGGGGGAAATTTTTTGGAGAGCCATATTTTGGATGCTTATAATGCTATGATAGATTTGGTAGGCTCACCACCACTCATGATTAATGAAACAATTCTAACCTTGGAACATGTGATGCAATGGCTTGATATTATTGAGAATAAAATTGCTACCATAGAGCTTGTTGAAAACTTGGATAGAAAGATTCATAATCATATCACTCAATATGGATCTAAGGTAGGAGTTACTTTAAAAAATCTAAGGGAAAAGGAACACATAGTTAATGAAAAGATAGATCAAGATTCTACAAGAATTAGCAAGTTAGAAGATATTATTACCAACTTGGGATCCACTTTTGCCTCTATTAAAACTACTCCAAATTTTCCTCCTACTAAAGCTACTAAGTTTATTTATGTTCCTAAGAATAAGGGTGAATCTTCTAGTAAAGGAAACAAAGATCTTAAGATGATAAGTGTTCACCCTAACTTTATTAATATTATTAAGGAACCAATTGCCACAAGTGAATTTCTTGATTTCTTGCCTAGGAGTGTGATTATTGATAAAACCAAAGAATCTCCTAAGGGTTATAAGTGTGCAATTGAGGAGTTGCATACCAAAGATGACAATACCTACATCTATGTTTTATACCTAGCTAGGGGCGTTAAACAATAGCGGTTGTCGCGAGGCAACCCAATTTTATTTTGTGTTTTTTGGTTATGTTTTTCAATAAATACACATTATTACCTATGTAGTAATTATATTTTGGTGTCTTAGTTAGTGTTTGAGCCAAGTAAGACCTTTGTGATGGCTTATGGTGATAGTTGATTTGATCTTGCTGAAAAACAGAAACTTTTGTGCTCAGTAAAGCAATTTTAAAAAATCACAGAAGCATGATAAATCCTGATTTTTCTACACAAGATTGATATACAAATTGCCTATGTTGTCCAAATTTTTCAGAATTTTTGGAGTTACAGAAGTATATGAAGTTTAGAAATTGCTACGGACTGTTCTGTTTTTGATAGATTCTGTTTTCGATGTGTTGTTTGCTTATTTTGATGAATCTATGGGCCGGTAGTATCGGGGTTTGTGAACCATGGAGAAGTTGGAATACAGTAGATATTACACCAATATAAATAAAGAATGAGTTCACAGCAGTACCAAAAAGTGATGATTTATTTTCTTATACTAACGGATCTCATGAGTTTTCTATTGAGTTTTGTGTTGTGAAGTTTCAAGTTTTGGGTAAAGATTTGATGGACTATGGAATAAGAAGTGACAAGAGCCTAAGCTTGGGGATGAGCAACGCACCCCAAGGTAATATTCAAGGACAACCAAGAATCTAGCGTGGGGATCCCCGGATGGCATCCCCTTTCTCGTCTTCGTCTATCGGTAAATTTACTTGAGGCTATATTTTTATTCACCACATGATATGTGTTTTTCTTGGAGCGTCTTCTACGATACGAGTCTTTTCTTTTTAGTTTGCCGCAATAATCCTTGTTGTACACTCCTTTGGAGAGGGACACGCGTGAATCGGAATTTATTAGAATGCTCTATGTGCTTCACTTATATCTTTGAGCTAGGCAATTTTGCTCTAGTGCTTCACTTATATCTTTTTAGAGCACGGTAGTAGCTTCATTTTATAGAAATTGTTGAACTCTCTTGCTTCACTTACATTATTTTGAGAGTCTCTCTAGGTTATGGATTTAGTCCTAATATGATGGGCATCCAAGAGGGATATAATAAAAACTTTCATATTAAGTGCATTGAATACTATGAGAAGTTTGATTCCTTATGATTGTTTTGAGATATAAAGATGGTGATATTAGAGTCATGCTAGTGAGTAATTGTGGATTGGTAGAAATAATTGTGTTGAAGTTTGTAATTCCTGTAGCATGCACGTATGGTGAACCGTTATGTGATGAAGTCAGAGCATGATTTATTTATTGATTGCTTCCTTATGAGTGGCGGTCGGGGACGAGCTATGGTCTTTTCCTACCAATCTATCCCCCTAGGAGCATGCGTATAGTACTTTGTTTTGATAGCTAATAGACTTCTGCAATAAGTATGTGAGTTCTTTATGACTAATGTTGAGTCCATGGATTATATGCACTCTCACCCTTCCACCATTGCTAGCCTCTCTAATACCGTGCAACTTTCGCCGGTGCACTACACCCACCATATACCCTTCCTCAAAACAGACACCATACCTACCTATTATGGCATTTCCATAGCCATTCTGAGATATATTGCCATGCAACTTCCACCATTCTATTTTATTATGACACACTTCATCATTGTCATATTTCTTTGCATGATCGTAAGATAGCTAGCATGATATTTTCATGGCTTGTCCATTTTTTTGATGTCATTGCTATGCTAGATAGTTGCACATCCCGATACACCACTAGAGGCATTCATATAGTCATATTATTTTTCTAAGTATCGAGTTATAATTCTTGGGTTGTAAGTAAATAAAAGTGTGATGATCTTCATTATTAGAGCATTGTCCCATGTGAGGGAAGGATGGTGAAAGCTATGATTCCCTCACAAGTTGGGATGAGTCTCCGGACTTTACAAAAAATAAAAGAGGCCAAAGAAACCCAAATAAAAAAAGAAAAAAGAGAGAGAAAAAAGAAAAAAAATGAGAGAAAAGAGAGAAGGGGCATTGCTACTATCCTTTTACCACACTTGTGCTTCAAAGTAGCACCATGATCTTCATGATAGAGAGTCTCCTATGATGTCACTTTCATATACTTGTGGGTATATTTCATTATAGAACTTGGCTTGTATATTCCAATGACGGGCTTCCTCAAATTTCCCTAGGTCTTCATGAGCAAGCGAGTTGGATGCACACTCACTTAGTTTATTTTTGAGCTTTTATAAACGTATAGCTCTAGTGCATCCGTTGCATGGCAATCCCTACTCACTCACATTGATATCTATTGATGGGCATCTTCATAGCCCGTTAATACGCCTAGTTTATGTGAGACTATCGCCTTGTTTTTGTCTTCTCCACAATCACCATATTCTATTCCACCTAGAGTGCTATATGCATGGCTCACACTCATGTATTGCATGAAAGTTGAAAAGGTTTGAGAACATCAAAAGTATGAAACAATTGCTTGGCTTGTCATCGAGGTTGTGCATGATTTAATACTTTGTGTGATGAAGATGGAGCATAGCCAGGCTATATGATTTTGTAGGGATAACTTTCTTTGGCAATGTTATTTTGAGAAGACATGATTGCTTTATTAGTATGCTTGAAGTGTTATTGTTTGATGTCAATATTAAACTTTTGTTTTGAATCTTATGGATCTGAATATTCATGCCACAATAAAGAAAATTACATGGATAAATATGTTAGGTAGCATTCCACATCAAAATTTTTGTTTTGCTCATTTACCTACTCGAGGGCGAGAAGGAATTAAGCTTGGGGGTGCTTGATACGTCTCCAACACATCTATATTTTTTTATTGTTCCATGCTATTATATTATCTATTTTGGATGTTTTATATACATTAATATGCTATTTTATACTATTTTTGGGACAAACTTATTAACCTAGAGCCCAGTGCCAGTTTCTGTTTTTTTTTCTTGTTTTTGAGTTTGACAGAAAAGGAATATCAAACAGAGTCCAAAGGAATAAAATTTACAATGATTTTTCTTGGACTAGAAGACTCGCGTGGGACTTGGAGATCAAGGTAGAAGAGTCCCGAGGCAACCACAATGGTCCAGGGTGCGCCCCTGCCTTGTGGGTCCCATGAGAGTCCTCTAACCCTAATCTTTGGCCTATAAATTCAGAAATATTCCCAAACCAACAAAAGCGTCCACCAAAATACTTTTTCGCCGTCGTAACCTTCTGTACCCTTGAGATCCCATCTTGGGGCCTTTTTCAGCACCCTGCCGGAGGGGGATTCGATCACAGAGGGCTTCTACATCAATTCTATTACCCCTCCGATGAAGCGTGAGTGGTTTATCACAGACCTACGGGTCCATAGCTACTAGCTATATGGCCTTTTCTCTCTCTTTGATTCTCAATACCATGTACTCCTCGATGTTCTTGGAGATCTATCGGATGTAATATTCTTTTGCGGTGTGTTTGTAGAGATCCGACGAACTGTGGATTTATGATCAGATTATCTATGAATATTATTTGAATCTTCTCTGAATTCTTATATGCATGATTTGATATCTTTGCATTTCCCTTTGAATTATGGGTTTGGTTTGGCCAACTAGATTGGTTTTTCTTGCAATGGGAGAGGTGCTTAGTTTTGGGTTCAATCTTGAGGTGTCCTCACACAGTGACAAATTAGGGGTAGCGGGGCACGTATTGTATTGTTGCCATCAAGGGTAAAAAGATGGGGTTTTCATCCTATTGCTTGAGTTTATCCTTCTACATCATGCCATCTTACTTAAGGCGTTACTCCGTTCTTTATGAACTTAATACTTGATACGTCTCCAACGTATCTACTTTCCCTAACGCTTTTCCTCTTGTTTTGCACTCTAATTTGCATGATTTGAATGAAACTAACCCCGGACTGACACTGTTTTCCGCAGAACTACCATGGTGTTGTTTTTGTGCAGAAATAAAAATTCTCAGAATGGAATGAAACTTTGCGAGGATTTTCTATAAAATAAATAAGAATTTCTGGAGCCAATATCCACCGGAGGGGGGCACCTGGGTGGGCACAACCCACCAGGGTGCCCCCCTCCTGGCGCGCCCAGGTGGGTTATCCCCACCTGGTGGCCCCATAGACCCTGAAACCGACACTATAAAATCCTATTTTTCCAAAAAAATAGGGAGAAAGAATTATCGCAATCCACGAGACGGAGCCGCCTTCACCTCCTGTTCTTTATCGGGATGCCAGATCTGGAGTCCATTTGGGGCTCCGGAGAGGGGGATCTTCGTACTTCGTCATCACCAACCCTTCTCCATTGCCAATTCCATGATGCTTCCCACCGGGAGTGAGTAATTCCTTCGTAGGCTCGCTGGTCGGTGAGGAGTTGGATGAGATTCATCATGTAATCGAGTTAGTTTTGTTAGGGCCCGATCCCTAGTATCCACTTGTTCTAAGATTGATGTTGCTATGACTTTTCCATGCTTAATGCTTGTCACTTTGGGCCCAGGTGCCATGAATTCAGATCTGAACCGTTTATGTTATCACCATTAGATCCATGTTCTAGATCCGATCTTGCAAGTTATAGTCACCAACTACGTGTTATGATCCGGCAACCCCGGAGTGACAATAGTCGGGACCACTCCCGGTGATGACCGTAGTTTGAGGAGTTCATGTATTCACCGTGTGTTAATGCTTTGTTCCGATTCTCTATTAAAAGGAGCCCTTAATATCCCTTAGTTTTCAATAGGACCCCGTTACCACGGGAGGGTAGGACAAAAGATGTCATGCAAGTTCTTTCCATAAGCACGTATGACTATTTATGGAATACATGCCTACATTATATTGATGAACTTGAGCTAGTGCTATATCGCCTAGGTTATAACTGTCTCATGATGAATATCATCCAACAAGTCACCGATCCAATGCCTACGAATTTATCTTATATTGATCTTGCTAAGTTACTACTTCTATCATTACTGTTGCACTTGCTACAAAATTACTGCTATCTCTGTTACCGTTACCATTGCTACTGCTACTATTATCAAAACTATCATACTACTTTGCTACTGATCACTTTGCTACAGATAATTAATCTCTAGACGTGGTTGAATTGACAACTCAGCTGCTAATACCTTCAAATATTCTTTGGCTCCCCTTTTGCCGAATCTATAAATTTGGGTTGAATACTCTATCCTCGAAAACTGTTGCGATCCCCTATACTTGTGGGTTATCAAGACCTTTTTCTGGCGCCGTTGCCGAGGAGCATAGCTATATTTGCTGAGTCACTTGGGATTATTATCAATTTATCACTATGAAGAATCTGATGGATGCTAAGACTAAGATTTATCCCTCTAAGACGAGGGGAGGTAAGGAACTGCCATCCAGTTCTGCTTTAGATTCACCTTCTGTTATAAATAAACTTGCAACACCACCACATGCTATCAACTCTGATATGTCGCAAGTTATTGATGATGCTACTTCTGCTATGGATAATGCTTATAACGATGCTAGTACCTTGCTTGATAATGATCATGTGCCACTTGGTGACTTTCTTGATGAACAAATTGCTAGAGTAATACAACATGATGTTGTTGAATCTGATGATGAGCTTGAAACTAAAACTCCTGGAACGCATGCTAGAACTATCCTTCCTAGATATGAATTGACTAAGGTATCGGAAGGTTATGTTATGAATGAGGAGACTGTCGGATTACGGGTTCCGGCAAACCCTTGAGGTTCGAACACTGGGGTGCGCATAAAGATCTCTCTCCCTAGCTCGCTCTAGCAACGATCTCAAGGCCTAGCTCGACGAACCCAAAGAACAAGAGACATGAGGGTTTATACTAGTTCGGGCCACTGTTGTGGTGTAATACCCTACTCCAGTGTGGTGTGGTGGATTGCCTTGTAGGCTGAGGATGAACTACTACAAGGGATGAACAGCCTCCTGAGGAGAGGTGTTCATGTGCTGGTGAGCTAGTGTGTGCGAGGATGGTCTGAATGATCCGCCCCCCAGCTCGGGTGGTGGCTAGTCCTATTTATAGAGGCCATGGTCCTCTTCCCAAATATTAGGTGGGAAGGGATCCCACAACGGCCAATTTTGAAGGGAGACAACTAGTACGAGCTATCTTGACAAAAGGTGGTCTTCGCCTGCCAAAGGCTTTGGTGGTGACACCACCATGGGCTCCACGGTGACCTCCGTCCTGCCGTCCTACTGGTCTTGGTCTCGTTGCACCGATATGGAAACCTTTGTCTGATGCCTCGGGACTCCTCGCCTACACTTGCCCCTTTAGCACCAAAGAGGAAACTGGTACTCTGCGCCTGCTGGCGCCCGCCTGGCTTCGGTCATCATGGCTCACGTCACGTGAACCTCATGAGGTGCCCCTTGCATAGATATCTCCGCTCCTCAGGAGCCAACCTAGCGAGGTCGCCCCCAAGGAGGTCTTGTGTCGTCCGCATCGCGAGGCTTGGCCCCTCGCGAGGGTCTTGAGTGGTTGTTGATGAAGATGGGCCGTACCAAGCCATTGGTGGAGCCACGCCCTATGCCGCAGGCAGGCAAGTCTGGGTACCCCCGTTCCCAGGACGCCGACAGTAGCCCCCGGGCCCAAGGCGCGCTTGGACTTGGCTTCGAGGCGAAGCCAAAGGTCAAGTGCAGAGCACCACGGGCCCTAACCGCCTGTGGCCTTGATTGACGCGTGGTGATTGACAGGACGTGGGCGTCTCCGCTTCCCCACGCTGCCTCGGCAACTGCCCGACTTGACGAGACCCTGTTGCATGTGGTAGAAAATCATCATTACCTTAGATCGTGGAGGCTGGCGGTTGGCCTCCCTCTAGCTGTAAATGAGGAGGCGGCGAAGCCCCCGTCACTCATCTCTTCCTCCACTATGCCCGCTTCTTCTTCTTCCTCCTCCTTGTTGCAACACTCATGGCGCCGATATGGAGATTCTCCGCTGTTGAGAAGGGGAAAAAACCCCTCGAAGAGCTAGGGCCACTCCTGCCGAAGAAGCGGCTGGCCCGCTCTTGCGACATCGTCGTAAGGCCGGAGGTGACGAGGCCTTGGTACGAGTGGCCTCCCCCCGGCTACCCGCTGCCCTTGTACGCCCAGGCGCAAGGCTCCGGAGGGGGAGGCAGTGGCCCTCACCGCTTGTGCCTTGGCCGTGGTGGACATGCCGTGGCGGTGAGCGCTGCCGCCCCGCAAACCCATGCGAGGGCTCCTCGCGCGAGCTCGTGGTGTGGGCGGCGATGCCGCCGAGCACCTGGATCAGGTTCCCGCAGTTCTTCGCTGAAGAGATGCCATCAAGGGGGCCGCTCGAGCTGTGGCTGCAGCACGCCGGGTGCGGCACCCCAGCGACGGGAGCAGAGGTTGAGGCTGTCTCCTCGGGTAAGATCTTCATGACCCGTGGATGGGGCGAGGTCGCCCGTGTCTGCCGCGCGGAGGGGGCCCTCGCTATCCACTTCGAGTATGACGGCGCCTCCACAATGTTCTTCAAAGTCTTTGATGAGGAAGGCCGCCACCTGGAGTACTACTGTAACGCCCCGAGACCGATGTGCCAGGTGTCATGCAGTTATTCGCTGTTGTTGCCTTGTAATTGCTTGCGTGTCATGCATTTTCATATCATGTCCTCATGTGCATTTCATTTGCATACATGTTCGTCTCATGCATCTGAGCATTTTCCCCGTTGTCCGTTTTGCATTCCGGCGCTTCGTTCTCTTCCGGTGGTTATTTCTACCTTTCTTTCATGTGTGGGGATTAAACATTTCCGGATTGGACCAAGACTTGCCAAGCGGCCTTGGTTTACTACCGGTAGATCGCCTGTCAAGTTTCGTACCATTTGGACTTCGTTTGATGCTCCAACGGTTAACCGAGGGACCGAAAAGGCCTCGTTTGTGTTGCAGCCCAACACCCTCTCTAGCTGGCCCAAAACCCACCTAAACCCCTTCTATCATCTAGAGCGTTCGAGCACGACCGCATGGCCGAAAACCGCACCTCATTTGGACTCTCCTAGCTCCCTCTACCTATATATATGTGATCCCCTCCGAAATATTCGTGGTACAAACCCTAACTTCCTCCTCCATGCGCCGCCGGACATCTCTTCTCCATGCCGGACATGTCCAGCCGCTGCCGCCACCTCGCTCCACCCTATCGGGAGCCGCCACCTCATCTCACCGCCTCCCGTGACCAACCAGGAGGTGACACGTCGCCCCCCTGCCTCCTCCACGCCGCCGGGCCCGAGGGAGCCCAGATCGGGCCCGCCCCGGGTCAGTTTGGGCCGCCGCCGCCCGGGCGCCCTTCCTCGCACCTCCC
>NC_057803.1:516217158-516224930 GCF_018294505.1 Triticum aestivum
CGCCGGCCGGCCTCACCGCGGCCACAGGGCTCACCGGCCGCCCTCACCCGCCATCTCCCGGCCTCCTCCGTCCTTCCACGCCGCCTCCCCATCATCGCCGGAGCTCGCGAAGCTCGCCGGAGCTCCACTCCGGCCGGATTCGTTCGCCGGGATCAGATCCACCACCTCCTCCAACCAAACAGTGCCCTCCATCCCGGATCTCGTCATCCCGCACCGCTCCGTCCCGTTGACTTTTCTTGGAGGGTATAATTTTCACTAAGTCCCCGAGATTCCCAGATCCATATGCCTATGTTCATCATGCCGTAACTTTGCATCCGTAGCTCCGATTCATGCATATAGTATATAAAAATGTTCGTCTCAGAGAGCACATCATTTCATCTCATTGCATCATTTTCATTTGAGTTCATCTTGATGCCCGAAATGCTGTTAGAAGAGTGCTATATGAGATAATTGTCATATCTGCTGCTCCATTTAGATATTTGTCATTTTTGCCATGATTATTGTGTGCATGTTATGCCCATGATCTCTACATATGTTTTGTTAAGGGGTTTTCCATCTTTCCAGAGGTGAAACCTATGTATTTTTGTGATGTGTGTGGTGACTAGCACAAACTTGCAAAGTGGTGCACTTGTTAATGCTGATTTCAGGGACTTGGCATTTCCAGTAAGTCCTTGGTCTGTTTATCTCATGATGGCATATGTTCATGTTGTTTCCTAGTGATCCGTGCCTCTTTTGAGGATGATCAGTAAGGATGTTTTGTTAATCTTGCTGTGCTCTATCCATCCATGTCTTTGTTTGCAATTATGGAGCACCCTAGCTTGAGTCAATCGAGCTCTACTTTTGCTACTTTGTGAATCTGGGCAGATTGTCTACTTGTTAGCGATTTTGCCGATGATGTTGTAGTTGATCCGTGCATGCTATGTTATTGTTCTTGCCATGTTTAGCTTGTATTTTTTGTATTCTTGATGGGTGTATGCTTAGATTATCATGACATGCTTTGTAGTGAGTGCATCGAGCTCGTAAACATGCCTACTTGATATCTGTTTTCAGCATGCTCCAGTTTTCACTAAGTCTGAGATCTGTTTATGTTTTTGCCATGTTCACATGCTTGCAAATGTATTTTCTGATCCCTTTTGGCTCAAGGTCACTAAGGGACTTTTGTTAAGTTCTTTGAGTAGCTCCATGCCATGCTTTACTATGCCATGTTCAGGTCCTGTAGCATATAGTTTTCATGCTCCAAAGCGTGCTACCTGATCTGAAATTCCAGGCTTGTGTTAATTTCACTAAATCTGAAATCTGTTTACTGTTTGCATTTTTGCCATGCTTGTTTGAACTTGTTAATGGATGAATTGGCCGTAGCTCAGTGCTAGACTTTTGTTAAGCATCATGAATGTGTTCCTGGCATGTATTTTGATGCCATGTTTGGCTGCTGTAGCATGTTCATCTTGTTGCATTTAGGTGGCTACTTGTTGTAAATCGCAGACAGGTGCCATATTTGAATTGCTTGCCATTTCCAAACCGTGACTCCGATTCCGGCGTTCTTTATATCGTTTTCAAGCGGTTTCATCTCATCTTTCCAATGGCACACTTGGATTTCCACGTTGAGGCCAAGTTCATTCATCTCTTGTCAAATCATGCATATGCATCGCATACTGCATCCCGCATATAATACCATGTTCTTGTGTTGGTTGTTTACTATGTTGTGTGCTTCCTTTCCGGTGTTTGCTTCTTCGGTTGGTTCCGCTAACGTCACGTTTGTGAGGACCCGTTCGTCTATGACTGTTTGTCTTCTTCATGGACTCGTTCTTCTTTCTTGCAGGATTTCAGGCAAGATGACCATACCCTCGAAATCACTTCTATCTTTGCTTGCTAGTTGCTCGATCTTTTGCTATGCCTATGCTGCGATATCTACCACTTGCTTATCCTGCCTCCTAAATTGTTGAACCAAGCCTCTAACCCACCTTGTCCTAGCAAACCGTTGTTTTGGCTATGTTACCGCTTTGCTCAGCCCCTCTTATAGCATTGTTAGTTGCAAGTGAAGATTGAAGATTGTTCCTTGTTGGAACATGGAGATGTTGTTCCTTGTTGGAACATGTTTATTTGTTGGGATATCACAATATATCTTATTTAATTAATGCATCTATATACTTGGTAAAGGGTGGAAGGCTCGGCCTTATGCCTGGTGTTTTGTTCCACTCTTGCCGCCCTAGTTTCCGTCATATCGGTGTTATGTTCCCGGATTTTGTGTTTTACGCGGTTGGGTTATAATGGGAACCCCTTGATAGTTCGCTTTGAATAAAACTCCTCCAGCAAGGCCCAACCTTGGTTTTACCATTCGCCACCTAGCCTTTTTCCCTTGTGAGTCGCGCATCCCGAGGGTCATCTTATTCTAACCCCCCCGGGCCAGTGCTTGTCTAAGTGTTGGTCCGAAATGGGCAGCCTGCGCGGCCAACTCGGGGAAACTTGAGGGCTGGTTTTACTCGTAGCTTGACCTATCCGGTGTTTCCCTGAGAACGAGATATGTGCAGCTCCCATCAGGATGTCGGCACATCGAGCGGCTTTGCTGGACTTGTTTTACCATTGTCGAGGATGTCTTGAAGAACCGGGATACCGAGTCTGATCGGAATGTCTCGGGAGGAGGTCTATTCCATTGTTGACCGTGAGAGCTTGTCATGGGCTAAGTTGGGACACCCCTGTAGGGATTTGAACTTTTGAAAGCCGTGCCCGCGGTTATGGGCAGATGGGAATTTGTTAACGCCCGGTTGTAGAAAACCTCAAATTGACCTTAATTAAAATGCATCAACCGCGTGTGTAACCGTGATGGTCTCTTTCCGGCGGAGTCCGGGAAGTGAACACGGTGTTGGAGTTATGCTTGACGTAGGTTGTTTTAGGATCACTTCTTGATCATAGTTGTTCGACTGTGCTTTTACCTTCTCTTCTCGCTCTCTTTTGCGAACAGGTTAGCCACCATATATGCTAGTCGCTTGCTGCAGCTCCACATATTTACCTTGCCTTACCTATAAGCTTAAATAGTCTTGATCGCGAGGGTGTGAGATTGCTGAGTCCCCGTGACTCACAGATACTTCCAAAACCAGCTTGCAGGTGCCGTTGAACAGTGCAGATGACACAACCAAGCTCAAGGAGGAGCTCGAGGAAAATCTTGTCCTTTGTGTTGTTTCGTTCTAGTTGATCAGTAGTGGAGCCCAGTTGGGGTCGATCGGGGACCGTGTCGCATTTGGGGTTCTTCTTTTATTTTGGTTCCGTAGTCGGACCTTGATTGTATTTGGATGTTGTAATGCTTTATTCATGTAATTGTGTGAAGTGGCGATTGTAAGCCAACTATGTATCTTTTCCCCTATTGTATTACATGGGTTGTTTGCGAAGATTACCTCACTTGCGACATTGCTTTCAATGCGGTTATGCCTCTAAGTCGTGCTTCGACACGTGGGAGATATAGCCGCATCGAGGGCGTTACAAGTTGGTAATCAGAGCATCCCCGACCTAAGGAGCCCCCATTGCTTGATCGTTTTTAGCAGCCGAGTTGAGTCTAGAAAAAAATGTTTTGAGTCATTTAGGAATTATATATCGGAGAGTTTAGGAATTCTTTTTACTCCCTAGTGTCCTCATCGCTCTGGTAAGGCATCCTGACGTAGAGTTTTGACTCTTCTCTTCTCAAATTTCACTAAAAAAAATTTAGGATCACGCGGGTATCTTGGAATCGTTCCGATGGTTTTATGATGAGAACATTGTCTTGGTGCCTCCTGTCAGGGGTTTTCTGGAAGTGTCCTGGGGAGTTGAGCTCTGAGGTGTTGTCGTCATAATTTTATCGTTGCAGTTCTGGAATACCTGAGTTTAGTTCGCCGACATCGAAAATCTCTTTTATGCAGTTCGTTGGTGAGATAACCTCGACGCCACCCAGTACTGGGGCGGGAGTTCGGAGTATTGCCATAACTTGTATACCAGATGCTTTTCGAAGGTTGAGGTAGATGATTTCCGAAGATTTCTTGGTTATGTGTTGAAGGATGGATACAGCTGGACGTAGGATTTGCTAGATTTGGGTGAGATATTATGCTTCCCCTGTATCCCCAAAACCTGATTGCATAACCGGAAAGGTTCGGGAGTTTCATAAGTGGGAATTCAAGTAGCTCTTAGGATATCTTTCCGACAGATGTATGATATGAAATTGGGGTTCGACGTCTAGTGGTCCGCCTATTCACGATCGGTTTTACAGTGGTCTCGTTGTGTCTTAAAGAGTCCTTGGCTATGCCAACTCGGGGACGCTTCGTATGTCATGTGCACTGCCTTATACATGATGGTGCTATACGATCGAGCTCGTGTAGGCCCCACCACAAAAACTTCGGACGAAATCTCTATCATATGGTTGTTCCGGCTTATTTTGCAAGCCAACCCTTTGTTTTGTTTTGAGTTGTGGTATTCGAGTTGCTTCAATGTCAAGTGTTGATTCCATACCTTCCCCAAATGGTGTTCTCATACTACGATGTGAATACTAATCCTTCTCGATAATTGAGATTGTCATGGCAATCCTTTTTAACCGGCTAGCTTCACTTCAAGTGGGTCCGATCATTCCACATCCGCAAGATTCAATCTAAGATCTCAACGTTGGTCGTTTCATCCATCCCAAGTTGCCTTTGTTTTCCCGCCCACCAACCCTTGTTTTCTTCAAGGACTCAGATTTCTTATTCAAGTATCCATTTTACTGATGTGAAGTCTCTCCATTCTTTTCAATCAATATCCTTATACGGTGATTCTCATGAAGATACTAACGGAGCTTCTAGTTCATCATTCTTCATTCTTTTCTTCTCGCTATTCAATTGTTCCCGAGTGCTGAAGAAATCTCAGAAGGCTCGTTTTGCCATTCAAGATCCGTTCAACTTATTTCGAGGTCGTTATCTCATTCAAGCCATTAAATTCAACCGGTGCATTCTCTCTTTCAAATCCTTCTACGGTGTTTCTTTTGAGTGGGCCCTAACCCATAGGTCTTTTCCCAGGATCTTACCTGACTCTTCTTATTTTCCCGGCGTTACTCTCAAATTCTTTTCCATGTTTGACGTAAGAATGAATTATCATAAGTCTTATGTTTTCTCCAAGATCTGTCGAATTATTTTCATCGTTGGCTCAACCTTTCCATTTATCATCCCGGAGTACCTCTACAATTATTGGTGGTGTTTCTCATCGTCATTCTCAACATTTGAAGACCGAACAAGAGTTTTACCTCTATATCTTGCTCCATTCTCTTCAAAGATTCGTGGTGCTAGCTTTATGCCATCCTCTCATAATTGTTTTTGATTGTGAGAATTCTTTTCACCTATCCAGAGCAATTCAAGAGTCTTCTCAGTTTGATTATCCGGAGCCCATCAATCCAGGTTTATTCATTCTCAGTTTTCAGCTCTCGTTCCCCAAATCTTACCGGTGCATCATTCAAGTTTTCACTTACCAGCTCGCGATCTCTTCGTTCTCATGTATCTAAATTCTCTCAAGCATCTTCGTTTTTTTACTAGTCCTTCCCGGTGTTTTCTTCATCTTTTATTCGTTCATTTTCAATTCTTACGGTGGTTCGTTCAAGAGTTTTCTTCCTTCGTGTATCATATCTATGCATTCGTGCTTTTCAAATTCTACCAGTGGATCGTTGAAGACTTTCTCAAGTTTGTGCTATATCTATCTTAATCTTTCTACGAGGATAAGTAGTACGCCAAATCCGTTGCTTGTCAGCAATTAAATTGTTGAAGGAACGCATAACATAATTCTTATTCTTGTCCCATCCAAGTGCTTAATTCTTTTTCCGGAGTGGTTCATCGTATCACATTCTCAGTTCGAGATGCTTATCTTTTCTTTTCCGGAGTTCCATGTTTTCTAAATTATATCGTCACGAAGATCCATCTAATAATTGCAAGGGTTCAACTGGTGTTTTCAACTTCTCCGTCATTCCGTTTTGATCATCCTTTTGTTACCGGAGTTCTTCATGGAGGTTCTACATAATGGTCCATCAAGGATTTAATTCCTTCTCCAACTTTTTCATTGAGATTCTTTTCTAAGAAGCTCAAGCCTTCTTCATATTGTAATCCGGAGTGCAATTCTTTCTTCCGTATCATTGGAGATGGTATTTTGTCATTCTTGATAATCTGAGTTCATGTTTCATGTTTCGAATGTTGTCAAGATTGGGATATTTTAAATCCATCAATCTCGTTATTGGAGCTATCTTGGGTTATATTTCACCTAAAGCCTTCCCTAAGGATTGTTGCCATTATGGTGCTTATAAATGATCCAAGTTCTCCATTTATCCTTTCCGGTGCGATATACTTTCTCGTCAATTTGTTCATATCAATCCAATTCTTTTTCCCGTGAGTGGCAGATTGTCACCTCATAATTTGAGATGTATTCCATAAGACCATACCAAGCGTATTCTTTTCGTTGTTGGTTTTCCAACAACTCCGTTCTAGCTTTTGTTGTAAGCATGCTACCTTGAGATCTTGTTTTCCTTCGTTCATCCAATTCCATTCTTACTTTTGTTCTGGAGGCATTGCGATGTTGTTTTTCTTCAACCATCATCTCATTTCATCTAAGATCATGTTCTTTTCTTGACTTATCCATTTAACCAGAGTGTTGTGTTCCTTTTGCTCGAGTTCTCTCATTTTATCAAGGCTTCATCTCTTTTCAACCGAAGTGCTACCCGTATCGGTTATTTCTTTTTCCTCTTTTTAACCGGAGTGCTTTCAACTTCATTTATCTTCGTTGTATTCTTTTCTCGCTATGGTTTAACCTCTTCAAGGTTCGTGGTTTCACTCGTTTGTCAAAGGATCAACTTAGTTTTACCGTTTCTCTTCCTTTTCCGTTGTCCCTCCGGTGCCATTCTAGATCTCGGGACGAGATCCTCTCGTAGTGGCGGAGTGTTGTAACGCCCCGAGACCGATGTGCCAGGTGTCGTGCAGTTATTCGCTGTTGTTGCCTTGTCATTGCTTGCGTGTCATGCATTTTCATATCATGTCATCATGTGCATTTCATTTGCATACATGTTCGTCTCATGCATCCGAGCATTTTCCCCGTTGTCCGTTTTGCATTCCGGCGCTTCGTTCTCTTCCGGTAGTCATTTCTACCTTTCTTTCATGTGTGGGGATTAAACATTTCCGGATTGGACCGAGACTTGCCAAGCGGCCTTGGTTTACTACCGGTAGACCGTCTGTCAAGTTTCGTACCATTTGGACTTCGTTTGATGCTCCAACGGTTAACCGAGGGACCGAAAAGGCCTCGTGTGTGTTGCAGCCCAACACCCTCTCTAGCTGGCTCAAAACCCACCTAAACCCCTTCTATCATCTAGAGCGTTCGATCACGATCGCGTGGCCGAAAACCGCACCTCATTTGGACTCTCCTAGCTCCCTCTACCTATATATATGTGATCCCCTCCGAAATATTCGTGGTACAAACCCTAACTTCCTCCTCCGCGCGCCGCCGGACATCTCTTCCCCACGCCAGACATGTCCAGCCGCCGCCGCCACCTCGCTCCGCCCTATCGGGAGCCGCCACCTCAGCTCACCGCCTCCCACGACCAACTAGGCGGCGACACATCGCCCCCTTGCCTCCTCCCCGCCGCCGGGCCCGAGGGAGCCTAGATCGGGCCCGCCCCGAGTCAGTTTGGGCCGCCGCCGCCCGGGCGCCCTTCCTCGCACCTCTTGCCGGAGAACGCCACGAGCCGCCGCCCGGTCGCCGCGCCCCGCCGCCTCGAGCATCGCCCCCGCCGCCTCGTTCTTCGCCGACGG
>NC_057803.1:516225407-516263867 GCF_018294505.1 Triticum aestivum
CTACCTCCCGCGCCCGAGGCGCCTGCCTCCGCCGCCTCATGGCCTCACCGCGGCCACAGGGCTCGCCGGCCGCCCTCACCCGCCATCTCCCGGCCTCCTCCGTCCTTCCACGCCGCCTCCCCATCATCGCCGAAGCTCGCGAAGCTCGCCAGAGCTCCACTCCGGCCGGATTCGTTCGCCGGGATCAGATCCACCACCTCCTCCAACCAAACAGCACCCTCCGTCCCGGATCTCGTCATCCCGCACCGCTCCGTCCCGTTGACTTTTTTCGGAGGGTATAATTTTCACTAAGTCCCCGAGATTCCCAGATACATATGCCTATGTTCATCATGCCGTAACTTTGCATCCGTAGCTCCGATTCAGGCATATAGCATATAAAAATGTTCGCCTCAGAGAGCACATCATTTCATCTCATTGCATCATTTTCATTTGAGTTCATCTTGATGCCCGAAATGCTGTTAGAAGAGTGCTATATGAGATAATTGTCAGATCTGCTGCTCCATTTAGATATTTGTCATTTTGCCATGATTATTGTGTTCATGTTATGCCCATGATCTCTACATATGTTTTGTTAAGGGTTTTTCCATCTTTCCAGAGGTGAAACCTATGTATTTTTGTGATGTGTGTGGTGACTAGCACAAACTTGCAACGTGGTGCACTTGTTAATGCTGATTTCAGGGACTTAGCATTTGCACTAAGTCATTGGTCTGTTTATCTCATGATGCCATATGTTCATGTTGTTTCCTAGTGATCCGTGCCTCTTTTGAGGATGATCAGTAAGGATGTTTTGTTAATCTTGTTGTGATCTATCCATCCATGTCTTTGTTTGCAATTATAGAGCACCCTAGCTTGAGTCAATCGAGCTCTACTTTTGCTACTTTGTGAATCTGGGCAGATTGTCTACTTGTTAGCGATTTTGCCGATGATGTTGTAGTTGATCCGTGCATGCTATGTTATTGTTCTTGCCATGTATAGCTTGTATTTTGTGTATTCTTGATGGGTGTATGCTTAGATTATCATGACATGCTTTGTAGTGAGTGCATCGAGCTCGTAAACATGCCTACTTGATATCTGTTTTTAGCATGCTCCAGTTTTCACTAAGTCTGAGATCTGTTTATGTTTTTGCCATGTTCACATGCTTGCAAATGTATTTTCTGATCCCTTTTGGCTCAAGGTCACTAAGGGACTTTTGTTAAGCTCTTTGAGTAGCTCCATGCCATGCTTTACTATGCCATGTTCAGGTCCTGTAGCATATAGTTTTCATGCTCCAAAGTGTGCTACCTGATCTGAAATTCCAGGCTTGTGTTAATTTCACTAAGTCTGAAATCTGTTTACCGTTTGCATTTTTGCCATGCTTGTTTGAACCTGTTAATGGATGAATTGGCCATAGATTAGTGCTAGACTTTTGTTAAGCATCATGAATGTGTTCCTGGCATGTATTTTGATGCCATTTTTAGGTGCTATAGCATGTTCATCTTGTTGCATTTAGGTGGCTACTTGCTGTAAATCGCACACCGGTGCCATATTTGAATTGCTTGCCATTTCCAAACCGTGACTCCGATTCCGGCGTTCTTTATATCGTTTTCAAGCGGTTTCATCTCATCTTTCCAGTGGCACACTTGGATTTCCATGTTGAGGCCAGGTTCATTCATCTCTTGTCAAATCATGCATATGCATCGCATACCGCATCCCGCATATCATACCATGTTCTCGTGTTGGTTGTTTACTATGTTGTGTGCTTCCTTTCCGGTGTTTGCTTCTTCGGGTTGGTTCCAGTAACGTCACGTTTGTGAGGACCCGTTCGTCTACGTCTGTTTGTCTTCTTCATGGACTCGTTCTTCTTCCTTGCGGGATTTCAGGCAAGATGACCATACCCTCGAAATCACTTCTATCTTTGCTTGCTAGTTGCTCGATCTTTTGCTATGCCTATGCTGCGATACCTACCATTTGCTTATCCTGCCTCCTCAGTTGTTGAACCAAGCCTCTAACCCACCTTGTCCTAGCAAACCATTGTTTTGGCTATGTTACCGCTTTGCTCAGCCCCTCTTATAGCGTTGTTAGTTGCAGGTGAAGATTGAAGATTATTCCTTATAGGAACATGGAGATGTTGTTCCTTGTTGGAACATGTTTACTTGTTGGGATATCACAATATATCTTATTTAATTAATGCATCTATATACTTGGTAAAGGGTGGAAGGCTCGGCCTTATGCCTGGTGTTTTGTTCCACTCTTGCCGCCCTAGTTTCCGTCATATCGGTGTTATGTTCCTAGATTTTGCGTTCCTTACGCGGTTGGGTTATAATGGGAACCCCTTGACAGTTCGCTTTGAATAAAACTCCTCCAGCAAGGCCCAACCTTGGTTTTACCATTCGCCACCTAGCCTTTTTCCCTTGGGAGTCGCACATCCCAAGGGTCATCTTATTCTAACCCCCCGGGGCCAGTGCTTGTCTAAGTGTTGGTCCGAAATGGGCAGCCTGCGGGGCCACCTCGGGGAAACTTGAGGGCTGATTTTACTCGTAGCTTGACCTATCCGGTGTTGCCCTGAGAACGAGATATGTGCAGCTCCCATCAGGATGTCGGCACATCGGGTGGCTTTGCTGGACTTGTTTTACCATTGTCGAGGATGTCTTGAAGAACTGGGATACCGAGTCTGATCGGAATGTCTCGGGAGGAGGTCTATTCCTTCGTTGACCATGAGAGCTTGTCATGGGCTAAGTTGGGACACCCCTGCAGGGATTTGAACTTTCGAAAGCCGTGCCCGCGGTTATGGGCAAATGGGAATTTGTTAACGTCCGGTTGTAGAAAACCTGAAACTGACCTTAATTAAAATGCATCAACCGCGTGTGTAACCGTGATGGTCTCTTTCCGGCGGAGTCCGGGAAGTGAACACGGTGTTGGAGTTATGCTTGACGTAGGTTGTTTTAGGATCACTTCTTGATCATAGTTGTTCGACCGTGCTTTTGCCTTCTCTTCTCGCTCTCTTTTGCGAACAGGTTAGCCACCATATATGCTAGTCGCTTGCTGCAGCTCCACATATTTACCTTGCCTTACCTATAAGCTGAAATAGTCTTGATCACGAGGGTGTGAGATTGCTGAGTCCCCGTGACTCATAGATACTTCCAAAACCAGCTTGCAGGTGCCGTTGAACCGTGCAGATGATGCAACCAAGCTCAAGGAGGAGCTCGAGGAAGATCTTGTCCTTTGTGTTGTTTCGTTCTAGTTGATCAGTAGTGGAGCCCAGTTGGGGTCGATCAGGGACCGTGTCACATTTGGGGTTCTTCTTTTATTTTGGTTCTGTAGTCGGACCTTGATTGTATTTGGATGTTGTAATTCTTTATTCATGTAATTGTGTGAAGTGGCGATTGTAAGCCAACTATGTATCTTTTCCCCTATTACATTACATGGGTTGTTTGCGAAGATTACCTCACTTGCGATATTGCTTTCAATGCGGTTATGCCTCTAAGTCGTGCTTCGACACGTGGGAGATATAGCCGCATCGAGGGTGTTACAACTACCCTGAAGGGGGTCGCCAGGACGGCGCAGGGGCAGGCGCAGGGCCCGCCCTTGGTCCTGCCGACGACTCCTCTAGCAGCAGCGACGGTGCCTGGGAGTCCAGCGACTCTCCCGAGCATGTTGAGACTCCAGGGACGAGGGACGATAGCTACGTGCCCCGAGCTCTCGCCGTGCCCAGAGCGCAACAGCGGCGCCCGCTCATCGTCACCACTGATCTGGATGGGGTTGGCGCCGGCTCCCCGTGGCCCACTGTTGATGATGGCGTCGGCGGCGACACCTGTAGATATGATTCCTAGAGACCTCCTTCTTTTGTTCCCTGTGAGTAATTGAGTTGCACCCCGTGGGGTGTGTAAAGAATCCATAGTGCCTTTTGTGTCAATATCATTCTTGTTACGAAAATTCATGATTGTCTATCTTGCTTCGGCTTGGTCCCCCCTTTCCAACCTCACAGTAGCTTAGCGCTCTGCACCGACAGGCCCCAGTCCCCAGGCAGGCTTTAGCCATCGCTGGTATGCCAGGTCGCGATGTCGTGGTCAAGGCCAGGAGGAGAGCGGCCCGAGGTCCGGTAAGAACTCCTGAGGTGCGATGCTCAAGAGGTCCCCTCTAGCATGCAAGCAACTCCCTGAAGGCAGGAAAGGAAGGCGGCGTCGGCGCAGCAAGGCTGCAAGAGCTGGAAATCCTGTGCCACAGCGCTGGGCTGGCTTGTGTGCATGACTTATCTTAGCGATCTTGGGTCGATCCCTTTTGCAGTGCCAGATTCATGCGTCAGCAGCGCGGTGTAGCCAGGTTAGGCCCGCGTAGGCTTCCCCCTCTCTTTTCATGCTCTCATATGTGCTCTGCGTCATCGGGTCCCGGCCCTTGAGCGAGCTCAGCCACCGTTGGTATGCCAGGTCGCGATGTCATGGTCAAGGCAAGGGGGTGAGGGCTGGAGAGCCAGTAAGAGCCCCTGAGGCATGATGCTCAGGAGCCCCCCCCCCCCCACCTTAACGTGCAAGAGAATTGCATGAAAAAGAAAGGAGCCTGTGGTGCCACCCGTTGTCAGCCTCCGAGGATTCCTGCAGGTTAGCGTGAGGGAGGATCGCAGATTGCAACCGTGCTTGTTGGTCTGCCACTGGTCGTTCTGCAAGAATATGAAGGCACTGAGGGCTTGGTGAGGTGATGTGCGCGGGGCATGCTGCGAGCCAGAGCTCGACCGCTCAAGTTTGTCAGCGTTGCAGGGACGGGCCTGAGCACAAGCGTCATGCCAACATGAGTAGTCCCCATTGCGGGATGAGCAAGTGACGATCAGCAACGCGGGTGGCCACGAGGGGTAACAGGCAAGCAGGTGATAATCGTGAAATGACTTAGGTAGCGAGGCAGGTTAGCTGAGATAGATGCAAGAACGATACATGACACTGGGACGGACCTGAGCGGCCTGGGGATGATGCAGCCCGAGGGGCGCTCCCAATAGAGTAAGCCAAAGATGCAAAAGGATACACGTCGCAGGGACATGCCCATGCGACTTGGGGATAATGCTGCCCGAGGGGCGCCCCCAACTGAACGAACTGGAAAGAATCACATGATACCATAGCTGGAGTGGTGTTGGGGTAGCTGAAGATGCGCGTTGAAGAAGTTGCCCCTCATGAGCTGCCAGGGTCCTGAGCCTCAGGAGGCTCCATAGGCCCAGGTGGCTCCCGAAGAACCGTTGCGGTCTCCGCCAGGACATCGTGATGCCTGGACTCCTGAGCTGCCAGAATGCTTCGCAAGTGGCGCTGGAAGGTGACAGCCGCGTTCGGCAGGCCAAATGGCATGCGAACATAGCTGTGAGGTGGACCCTCGCACCGTCCAACACACAAAGGCCAGAAACGTCCCTAGGATGCGACCTTGTTGAGCCCTGGAATGTCGATGCAGACACGCAGCCCGCCGTCCTTGCCAGGATGGGGGGCTGTGCTGGGTGGTGGGCGGCGATCGCCGTGTATGGTCCTTGCCTCTTGAAGCTCCTGGGTCGCCTTGATGATGAACACCTGAGCACTAGGAGCTCCATGCCCCGTGCCTTCTTGAGGGAAACATGCGGTGAAGCACGCCTCCACATGGTGCCCAAGCGTCTCCATCGTGTCATTGGCTAGGTCTGTGGCCTTCCAGAAGAGAGCCCCCGAGCCCAGCCTGAGGAGGGCTCCGGGCGCAACTTCCTATGCGACAAAGGGAGGTGCCCCGGCGGTGGGCGCGGATCCTGAGGTAGTGCCGTTGGAAATGTTGCTCTCCTAAGGCCTTGGGTGGAGCAGCTTCTTCTTCTTCTTATGGATGGCCCCAGGAGGGTACAGGGTGCCTTCGTTATCAGGGTCTTCGGCTGCTGCAGCTTGGTAAGCGAGCTCGAGGGAGCACACCACATCTCTTTCTTCATAGGGGACCGTAATGACGCCGCCGCCCCTGGCATCTTGAGGACGTTGTAGCTGTGGTGGGTCACCACCATAAACTTGGCCAAGGCTGGATACCCAAGGATGGCGTTGTACGACAGGCGGATGTGGGTGATGTCAAAGTCGATGAGCTCGGTGCGGTAGTTGTCATGCTGGCCGAACGTGACAGGGAGGCAGGCCTGCCTATCGGGGTGGTGGAGCCGTCGGTCACTCCCGAGAAGGGCTTGGTAGGCTGTAGCTGATCGTATGGTACTTGGAGGTGGTCAAACGTCTCGACAGACAGGATGTTAATCCCTGCGCCGCCGTGGATGAAGGTCTTGGTGACTTGAACGTTGCTGATGACGGGTGAGCAGAGCATCGGGAGGGCATCGGCAGTTGCCGCGCACTTGAGCTGGTCCGATGAGCTGAAGGTGATGGCATACTTGGACCACCTAAGCGGGCCCGTGGCCGCGAGCCTGGGAAGGGCCGCGTTCACCTCGCGAGCAAACTGCTTGAAGACACGCTGAGAGGCTGGGTCCTGAGCACCACCCAAGATGCTGGCGATGGCACGAGGCTCTGATGTCTACTACACAACCTTCTTCTTGTAGACATTGTTGGGCCTCCAAGTGCAGAGGTTTGTAGGACAGTAGCAAATTTCCCTCAAGTGAATGACCTAAGGTTTATCAATCCGTGGGAGGCATAGGATGAAGATGGTCTCTCTCAAGCAACCCTGCAACCAAATAACAAAGAGTCTCTTGTGTCCCCAACACACTCAATACAATGGTAAATTGTATAGGTGCACTAGTTCGGCGAAGAGATGGTGATACAAGTGCAATATGGATGGTAGATAAAGGTTTTTGTAATCTGAAAATATAAAAACAGCAAGGTAACTAATGATAAAAGTGAGCACAAACGGTATTGCAATGCTAGGAAACAAGGCCTAGGGTTCATACTTTCAGTAGTGCAAGTTCTATCAACAATAATAACATAATTGGATCATATAACTATCCCTCAACATGCAACAAAGAGTCACTCCAAAGTCACTAATAGAGGAGATCAAACGAAGAGATTATGGTAGGGTACGAAACCACCTCAAAGTTATCCTTTCTGATCGATCTATTCAAGAGTCCGTAGTAAAATAACATGAAGCTATTCTTTTCGTTCAATATATCCTAGAGTTCGTACTAGAATAACACCTTCAGACACAAATCAACAAAAACCCTAATGTCACCTAGATACTCCAATGTCACCTTAAGTATTCGTGGGTATGATTATACGATTAGCATCACACAATCTCAGATTCATCTATTCAACCAACACAAAGAATTTCAAAGAGTGCCCCAAAGTTTCTACCGAAGATTCAAGACGAAAATGTGTGCCAACCCCTATGCATAAGTTCACGAGGTCACGGAACTCGCAAGTTGATCACCAAAACATACATCAAGTGGATCACGTGATATCCCATTGTCACCATAGCTAAGCACATGCAAGACATACATCAAGTGTTCTCAAATACTTAAAGACTCAATCCAATAAGATAACTTCAAAGGGAAAACTCAATCCATTACAAGAGAGTAGAGGGGGAGAAACATCATAAGATCCAACTATAATAGCAAAGCTCGTGATACATCAAGATCATGCGAATCAAGAACACAAGAGAGAGAGAGAGAGATCAAACACATAGCTACTGGTACATACCCTGAGCCCTGAGGGTGGACTATTCCCTCCTCGTCATGGAGAGTGCCGGGATGATGAAGATGGCCACCGGAGAGGGATTCCCCCCTCCGGCAGGGTGCTGTAACAGGGTCCCGATTGGTTTTTGGTGGCTACACAGGCTTGCGGCAGCGGAACTCCTGATCTATTCTGTTCCTCAATGTTTTTAGGGTATATGGACATATATAGGCTAAAGAAGTCGGTCAGGGGAGCCACGAGGGTGGGGGGTGCGCCCAGGGGGCAAGCGCGCCTCCCTGCCTCGTGGCCACCTCGAAGCTTCCCTGACGTCTACTCCAAGTCTCCTGGATTGCTTCTATTCCAAAAATAACTCTCCCGAAGGTTTCATTCCGTTTGGACTCCGTTTGATATTCCTTTTCTTCGAAACACTGAAAATAGACAAGAAAACAACAATTTGGGCTGGGCCTTCGGTTAATAGGTTAGTCCCAAAAATAATATAAAAGTGTTTAGTAAAACCCATAAACAACCAAAACAGATAATATAATAGCATGAATACTTCATAAATTATAGATACGTTGGAGACGTATCAGGCTCTTGGAAGCCCCCAGCCCCCTCGTCCTGATGATGGTTGTCGTTCCTCCTCAGTGGCGGCGGTAGTGGAGGGAGGCCGGCGTTGCCCTGAGGGCGGTCCTCACGAGGCTGCTCCCTCCAGGCGTCATCGTGAGGCTGGTCCTGCCAGCGATCCTCACGAGGTCGGTCGCGCCACTCCTACCGGGAACCGCAGTCGTCCTAGCGTACCCCACTTTGTCCTCCTCCTCGGCTGTAGCCGCGTTCGCTGCGCTCGGGGTCCCGACTGAAACGCCCATCACGGATGGACGTGAGCTCTTGGCAATCATTGGTGCTGTGGCTGTGGACGTTCTGGAAGGGGTAGAATGGAAGGCTGCTCTTGGACGACTCGGGGTGATCTCGACCACGCTTCATCTCTGGCTCGGCCGTGAGCACGGCTACTCCCTTGCGCTTCACATCTTTGGCCTTGGCCTTCTTGTCTTTCGTGTCAGCGGCTGGAAGCTCGAGGAGGGAGAGGCGCCCTTCCTGAGCTATTACGCACTTGGTCGCCATGTTGAACATCTCCATGGCCGTGCACAGGTTCTCGTGCATGGTGAGCTCCTCCTTCATCTTGATGTCGTGGACGCCATCGAAGAACGCGGAGATGATGGCCTCATCCGTCAACTTGGGGATTGAGGGAGTCCTGGATTAGGGGGTCTCCGGATAGCCGGACTATCTCCATTGGCCGGACTGTTAGACTATGAAGATACAAGATTGAAGACTTCGTCTCATGTCCGGATGGGACTCTACTTGGCGTGGAAGGCAAGCTAGACAATACGTATATGGATATCTCCTCCTTTGTAACCGACCTTGTGTAACCCTAACCCTCTCCGGTGTCTATATAAACCGAAGGGTTTTAGTCCGTAGGACAACATACAATCATATCGTAGGCTAGCTTCTAGGGTTTAGCCTCTCTGATCTCGTGGTAGATCTACTCTTGTAACACCCATATCTTCAATATTAATCAAGCAGGACGTAGGGTTTTACCTCCATCAAGAGGGCCCGAACCTGGGTAAAACTTCGTGTCCCTTGCCTCCTGTTACCATCTGGCCTAGACGCACAGTTCGGGACCCCCTACCCAAGATCCGCCGGTTTTGACACCGACATTGGTGCTTTCATTGAGAGTTCCGCTGTGCCGTCGCCACAAGGAAGGATGTCTCGTTCCGTCTTTAAAGACGGCACTATCGCTGAGGGAGCCCTGGCTATCGGCCAAACTCTCCGGCTAGGTGGTTTTCTTATGATCGCCTGTTCGGCCGCTGCACCGATGATGACTTCTCGGGTCATCGAAAGCAATCTTCACATCAACTAGGAACTCGCCGAGCAGTTAGATCCAATGGAGCTCTCTTCCCTGAACGAGCTCTTGGATCGTATCGCCACCCTGGGAGTCGCTACAGACTACGATCAGATTGGGCCTAAACCTGATCTAAGAGAAATTAACTCTCCCCATGTCACCCATCATGTTGCAGTGGTGGAAGAACAATGCGGCAAAACTTCATCTATCTTAAGGACTAGCTACGTCCGAATTCCCGATCCCTCCAAGCCGGATACCCGCAGAGGGGAGGATGTCACTCAAAGCCTGAACCCAGAATCAGGCAGTGGGCCAGATTTACCGAAAAACATCCAAGAATCCAAACTTTCGAGTTGGGAAACTCCTTGGCCACTGAGCCTCAGATTGGGTGAGTATTCGGATTCAATTCCACCCACCCACCCTAACATATGCGATCTATCCCAAATTAGGCAAGAGCCCACAGAAACAGTACACCATTACTGGGCCAGATTCCTCCTGGTCAAGAACAGGATAAAGGACTGCCGTGAGGAAGACGCAATTTTACTCTTCTGCAATAATTGCACGGACAAGGCAATCCTCAACGCCATAAGTCATCGTGAAATTACACGCTTTGCCGACTTGGTGTCCATAGTACGAAAGTATTGTGCGATGGAAAGCGCCTGGAAAACCGAAATAAAATTTTGGGATAATCCGGCCCTGAATACAAACCCAGTCCGAAATAAAAGGGTGCATTATCACAATACACCTGGGTTAACTACCAAAAAGCAAAAGCCCTCTATGGGACAAGGAACCGTACTGGAGGGATGGCTCACGGATCCTGCAAAATTCATAGTACAACGGATGCGATACCAACGCACAGCCTTAGAGCATGCTGGATACTCCGGCAGGTGGCCAAAAGTGGTGAGGATCTACTCCTCCCCAAAACCACAAAGCACCACCCCGAGGACAACAGTACGGTCTTAATGGTCTTCGAGACCTTCACGTCAAATAAAAGACGGAAGCGAACACTCCGCAACACGTCCGAAATCTGCCACATAGCAGAAACACATCCTCGGAGCGACACGACTATTACCTTCAATGCCAGCGACGAACCTAAATTCCGAACAGCCCGAGTACCAGCCGCACTGGTCCTCAGTCCAATCGTGGACGGCTTTCGGCTCACCAAGGTACTCATGGACTGCGGCAGCGGATTAAACCTCATCTACAAGGAAACACTTCAAAAGATGGAAATAGACTGGAGCCGCATTAAGCAAATCAGCACAACCTTTAGAGGAATCATCCCCAGTCGGGAAGCACGCTGCGCCGGAAAAATCACGCTAGACATGGTATTCGGCACGCCGGATATTTACAGGTCCGAAGAAATTACATTCCAGGTGGCCCCGTTCAGCAGCGCATATCACACTCTATTAGGGTGGGAGGCATTTACAATCTTCCAAGCCATACCCCATTACGGGTACATGAAGCTCAAAATGCCCGGGCCCAATGGAATCATCACTCTCGTTAGTGATCCGGACATAGCACTCCGCGCCGAAAATAAGACAGCTGCGCTGGCCCTTGAGGCACTATCCGAAGCCCTAGCGGCCGAAGAACTAACTACGCTGCGCTCCACGGTGAACAGGGACGACGTGATACTCGATAAAAGATCCAAGTCCACCTCCTTTAAGCCGGCGGACAAAATAGTCAAATTCCAAGTCCATCCAACAGACCCTACAAAAACAACTTCCATCGGGGCACAATTAAACCCTGATGTTGACGCTGCACTGCGAGAGTTCCTACGCGAGAACTGGGACATTTTTGCCTGGCACCCTTCAGACATGCTAGGAATCCCACGCAGGCTGGCTGAACACAGCCTAAATATCCTAAAAGGATTCAAGCCAGTCAAGCAGGCTCTTCGACGTTTCTCCGAACCTAAAAGACAAGCCATGGGAGAGGAACTAGCCAAGCTATTGGAGGCCGGATTCATCAGAGACATAAAACATCCGGACTGGCTAGCAAACCTGGTGATGGTGCCAAAGAAGGACAAATCCTGGCGCTTGTGCGTCGATTTTAAGGACCTTAATAAGGCCTGCCCAAAGGATCCCTTCCCTCTCCCCTGCATCGATCAAATCATCGATGCTACCGCAGGACACGATTCATTGTGTTTCCTCGACGCATACTCCGGCTACCATCAAATCAAAATGGCAGAGCCAGACCTAGCCGCAACGACATTCATCACACCATACGGCCCATTCTGCTTCAACACAATGCCCTTCGGGCTAAAAAAGGCCGGTGCAACATATCAGCACATGATTCAGACATGCCTGGCAAACCAGATCAGCAAAATAGTGGAGGCATACGTGGATGACGTGGTCGTTAAAACCAAGCATGTCGAAACTCTAGTAGACGACTTGAGTCTCACATTCGACAACCTCCGAACATATGACATCAAGCTCAATACGGAAAAATGCGTTTTTCGGCGTACCAGCAGGAAAGCTCCTGGGATTCATCGTCTCCAGTAGAGGTATTGAAGCCAATCCGGCAAACATTCGAGCGTTGTCACAGTTGGCTACCCTAACAGACCTCAAACAAACACAAAAATTAACTGGATGCGTGGCGGCTCTAAGCCGCTTTATCTCCCGCCTGGGAGAAAAGGCATTACCCCTTTTTCGCCTCCTCCGGCGCACCGAACACTTCGAGTGGACGGACGCCGCCACGGCCGGACTCAAAGAAATAAAGGCCATATTGGCAACAAACCCAGTCCTGGCCGCACCAAACATTGGCGAACCAATGCTATTATATATTGCGGCAACTCATCAAGTAGTAAGCGCAGTGCTTGCCGTTGAGCGAGAAGTGGACGGACACAAATTTCCCCTTCAAAAGCCGGTTTACTACGTGTCCACTGTCCTTACTCCACGCAGATCACGGTACCCGCATTATCAAAAGATAGCATACGCGGTATTCATGGCATCCCAGAAGCTGCGACACTACTTTCAAGAGTGCTCGATAATGGTAGCGTCGGAAGTACCACTTAACGATATTATAAACAACCGCGACGCGATGGGCCGGATTGCCAAATGGGCCATTGAGCTCCTCCCGTTCGACATAACTTACAAGCCACGGCGAGCTATCAAATCGCAAGTTTTGGCTGACTTCGTCGCTGAATGGACGGAAGCCGAACTCCCTAAAGAGTACGACACATATTCAAACTGGATCATGCACTTCGACGACTCCAAAATGTAGGCTGGTCTAGGGGCTGGCGTCGTTTTGACATCCCCAACAGGAGACACCATTCAATATGTACTGCAGATAATGTATACGGACTCCAACAACGCAGCCGAATATGAGTCCCTTCTCCATGGTCTTCGGATGGCAGTATCCATGGGCATTCAACGCCTAGAGGTACGCGGGGATTCAAACCTCGCGATATCCCAAATAAATGGAGACTTTGATGCCAAGGATCCAAAAATGGTCGCTTATCGCAATGCCGTCCTAAAAATGTCAGCTCGGTTCGAAGGGCTCGAATTTCACCATGTGGCTCGGGAAAACAATCAGGCGGCGGATATCCTCGCCCGCATTGGCGCCAAACGCGACGCAGTCCCTCCCAACATTTTTCTGGAAAGGATTTTCAAGCCATCCGTAGCATGGGAAGGGGACACTGGTAACAACAGTCCGGACTTGGCCAAAATACCCGATACCGAACTCCCTGACACAATCGGAGGCTCCGCCACCGAAATAACACAACCAGCCCACGAAATAATGGCCATTATTGCCCCGTGGACAGAACCATTCGTGGCCTACTTAACTAGACAGGAACTCCCGAAGGACCAAAATGAGGCACGCTGCATAGTGCGGCGATCAAAGGCCTACAGGGTCCATGAGGGAGAATTGTACAAAAAAGCGCTACCGGAGTCCTTCAACAGTGCATCTACGAAGAGGAAGGACGGAACCTTTTGGCAGAAGTTCATGCCGGACTCGGCGGTCATCACGCCGCAGCCCGGTCCCTTGTGAGCAAGGCCTTTCGTACAGGATTCTATTAGCCAACGGCCCGGGCAGACGCACAGGACTTAGTCCAGCGTTGCGCCGGTTGCCAGCTCTTTGCGAATCAAAGCCATATGCCACCCACCGCCCTTCGAACAATCCCCATTACATGGCCCTTTGCGGTCTAGGGGCTTGACATGGTTGGACCCCTTAAAGGGGGAACCCACAAGAAAAAATACTTATTGGTCATGGTGGATAAATTCACCAAATGGATAGAGGCCAAACCGGTTAAAACAGCTGAATCTGGACCGGTGATAGATTTCATATCCGGGGTTGTACATCGCTATGGCGTCCCCCACAGCATCATCACTGATAACGGCACGAACTTCACAGCTGACGAGGTAAAACTCTGGTGCAGCAAAATGGGCATCAAGCTCGATTATGCTTCAGTCTACCACCCACAAACCAACGGTCAAGTCGAACAAGCAAATGGTCTTATAATGAGCGGAATTAAACCCAGACTAGTGCGCTCCTTAACAAAGTCTGACACACACTGGGTAGAGGAGCTCGACTCCGTACTATGGGGGCTACGGACCACGCCGAATCGTAGTACCGGATACACACCATTTTTATGGTGTACGGCGCAGAGGCAGTCCTGCCCTGTGACATAATTCATGACTCACCTCGAGTGCGCATGTATGAAGAAAGAGAGGCCGAGCTCGTTCGGCACGACAGTCTGGACACCTTGGAGGAAGAGCGCGACGTAGCCAAAGCCCGTTCCGCATTTTACCAGCAATAGGCTCGCAGATACCAAAGCAGAGAAGTACGAGCCAAAACTTATAACGTTGGCGAACTAGTTCTTCGGCTGCCGAATAAGAAAAAGAACAAGCTAGAGCCCAAATGGGAAGGTCCCTTCATCATCGACCAAGTTCTGACCGGTGGAGCATACTGACTGCGGGATGCATCGACTAGTCGACTCGAGCCGAACCCATGGAACGCAGCCAGGCTCCGAAGATTCTACGCCTAGCACCGGACTTCATGTTAGTCCTCTGCCTTTGTCCATTTTCTGCATATGCGTCGTCTGTCCTGTTTCCCTTTCTTTCTTTTATTCCTCTAGGCCTTCAAGGGTCACCTTGTGCCTCACTTGTACATCACAGAGGTGCTAGCCGCACTATCTACACCTGGGGGCTTCTTTCATATAAGCTTAAACTATTTACCTGGGCATCACGCCCAACACATGCGTTATACTTCCGCATGTACCTTTTTTCACCATTATATGCATCGATATGACTTAAGTTTTGGCCAAGCTGGGTTGCCTGGCTCTTGTATTTATGCCCTACATTCCCATTAATTCGGCTAGGGCATAAGGGGAGCACCTCTGTGATTGTTACCGCCGGGTCAACCGGACGTGTACCTCAGACTGGGTGAAGCCAAAAGCTAGCGTTCTTAAGAGAATATTCGATCGGTGAACAAAAGATGACTTTTATTTATTAACCATATCTGCCCCCAGACGTTTTTATCGCACTTCTTGTCGCAGTCCGGACATGCACTTTAGGGCATGCCTACCCAGGGAAAGGAACCCTTAACGAAACTATTCTCTCTGGAAGATGTTTCTTACTACCCATGTAATATAACATAACTGGTTGGGCACTTGTCTGATAAAGCACTAATGACCCCTATGCCTGGTCTCCACGCATGCCCCGGTTCTTATATAACCGAGAGGGTATTCGGATACACTCCGGACTATCAGGTCCCGAGGTTGAAGCGAAAAGGTCCGCCACGACAAACGCTCTACAATCCGGCTAGAAGACATCATATATGTCACTTTACAATTACATAGTCAATTTGACTGGTCGAATTCCTCTTCAATGCCCTCCAATAGGCTGTCTAGTCTACAGTCCTGTTGGGAATACTTTGTGGCCAATTCTACTTGGCCGTACACTAAATTCACAAGGATCTCCTTGCCGTCAGGCCCCACAGGTCCGACTTCGGCCATGTGGTTCGAGTCAGCCTTCGTGTACCGTGTCTTCACCATTACCCAAGCCTCTCTGGCGCCCTGACGGCAGGCCGATATCTTCCATAATCGGAAACGCCGTCGTGCTCCCTTCAACTTTTCCGCAAGCTCTCCAAGGCCTTCGGGCATGGAGACGGACGGCCACAAGGCCTGGGCAATGCCTTGCATCACCTGTCGAACTCGCTCGTGCAGCTGTGCGAGCTCGGGAAGAAGATCACCTGTTGAACTAGGCATCTCCTTGGCAGGACGTCCTGTTAGCATACCTACAGACATAACTCTGCCAGCCAGCTTCCTCGCCGAACTCTCTTTCAAAGTTCGTTCAAGCACTTACTAAATATGCCGCGTCGAAGCCACCAATTCTCCTTAACAGAATCCGACAGTTGGGCACGGACATCTTTTAGTTCCATGCCCAGCTTGGTGTTGGCATCTTGGAGATCAGTCTTCTCCTGCCTCACCCTTGTTAGCACGCTCTCACCAGCCTTTAGCTGGCGTATGAGCTGCTGCTTATCCGGATCCACTCCAGCGTCATCTGCAATTTTATCGTCAGATTTGCATATAAAGCCGCACTCTAATATGATACTTATCATTTGATGGGTATGTTACTAGCGGGGGTCTCTTTGGGCTCCCCTGCGGCGGACAATGCGGCCTGAAGTTGGGCTTTGCACTCTTCCAGCTCCTGGGACAATTGAGTATTCTTTTCTGTAAGAACCTACATAACAAATTATCCTTAAATTAGTTATCCTAACTGTTTCAAGTCTCAGGGTTGCTGATATATATAATCATCAAATTTTCTCACCCGTATGTCTTTTACATACTGCTCCGTGGCTCTGGCTAGACCATTATGAGCAGCACGGAGGTGCGCATCACCCGAGTTGAAGGCATCCAAAGCCTCTTGGGAGAAACAAGCGTCACGAAGAACAGTCCGGTGACGCCTATGGTTCATGGCACTTTCCACCTCGGAATGGGTGGCGGACAATCTATCTGTATCCTCTGTCGGAGGAGCACCTGGTGCACGCCTTGTACTCGTTTCCACTCCTGAGTCCGACCTTGGAGCCTGGCTTGTGGAGGCGTGGTTGGTAGCCTCTCCGGGTATAGTCCGGCGAGCGCTCTTTCTCCTAAAAAGAAGGCATGGGTGTTAATATGCCTCTGTAAATAATGTCTTGCAATAAAGACGACGCGCTATACCGTTGCGCCGGTGCCTCAATCCGGACTGTGGATCTTTTCAGCCTGCCTGGCCTAGCGGCCCCTTGTTGGCTAGTTGCCATAGGCTCGGCCTTCTGCCCCGAGGACCTCCCCTGCAAAACACGGCTGTTATACGGCAATAAAAAAGAGCACAAGGACGGATCCCTTTTTAAATGTTGGGACTTCGGTCTCAGTCACCTGTGAGGCTGGAACTAGCCCAGGGTAATCGGCCGTAATGGCCACCAAGGTATTGTCATTACTCCCTTGATAAAATACCCCGTCGATCAGTTCCACGGATATGTCCGGATCCTCTTGGGAGGCCGGGTCAAGGGACCGTCCAGGGTCCTTGGGATGTGGAGGAGGGCTATTTATCTTCTTTACTGCCTGGCGCAGCTCCTGCGATGAAATTGCTAGAATGAATACTTAAACTACAGGAATACGAAATGGATGGGCGAGAAAAAATCTCCGCTTACCCAGCTCAGAGGATTGTACATGGAGAATCCGCTCTGCGGGTTGACACGGAGGAATTCCTCCTCTTCCCCTTATACAGAGTGGACAAGATCTTTATTAGATCAGCAGCCGATCCCGGCCCTTTGAGGCCGTGGTGAGTGGCGTCATCCTCCCCGTTGAAGTCCCACATGGGGTGGCCTCTATACTGGAGCGGCTGCACCCCCCGCATAATACATCTGGCCATGAGCTCGATCATGGTCAATTCGGATCGAGCTAAAGAACTTATCCGGCTCATCAGATAAATAATGTCCCGGTCGTATTCCTCCAGGGGGTTCCGTGGACGCCAGCTCTGGCGCTTCTTCAAAGGGGCGTTTTCAAACTCAGGAAGGCCGATCTGAATAGGGTACGGAAGGGGGGCATCTTCTATATAAAACCATTCTGAAGGCCAGTCTTCGGACGTCTTCTTCGGGGTCCCGGATAGGTATCCGGTCCCAGCGATACGCCACACTTCGGCTCCTCCCACTTGATATATTGATCCCTTCTTAGAACGGGGCACAAGGCAGAACAGCTTCTTCCACAGAGCGAAATGAGCCTCTCAGCCCAAAAATAACTCGCAAAGGGCTATGAATCCCGCGATATGCAGCAGGGAGGCAGGCGTAAGGTTGTGCAGCTGGAGGCCATACAACTCCAGAAGCCCTCGGAGAAACGGATGGATTGGGAATCCGAGCCCTCTTACCAGATAAGGGACAAGGCATACCCCCTCTCCCTTGGAGGGATTGGGACGGCTCTCCGCTTGCTCTCCGCCATTATAAGTGGCAAGCCCGGCTCGAACCGGGACCAGGTGCGCTGGGGGAAGAAATCCCTTGGATTGAAGCATCACCAATTTGCTGTGCAGGATGGAACATCTCTCCCAATCTCTAGGCTTGGAACTAGGGTGCGAGAGGAGGAGCTGCGTCGACCGGCCATGGTGGAATGGATCTCTGTCGGGTACGCTCTGATGAAGACTCGGCAAGGGAGGATGATGTGATTTGGATCTGAATCCTCAACTTTTTAAATAGGCGGCTCATTTACATAGCTAGGGGGTAAATGTGAAAACACCCTGGCTCTTCACATTCGCTCGACACGTGGAACGTGGCCATTATTGGGCGTAGAAGCCAAGAAGTACAAACCATCACAAGGAACCGGACATTATTTCGACAGGTACACGGAATTTGAAGAGGAACCCGCCTTGCAATGTCGAAGATAATACTGCATGTTGGACTCGCCGTCATTGAAGCCTGGTTCGGGGGCTACTGAGGGAGTCCTAGATTAAGGGGTGAGGGAGTCCTGGATTAGGGGGTGTTCGGGTAGCTGGACTATACCTTTAGCCGGACTCCTGACTATGAAGATACAAGATTGAAGACTTCGTCCCGTGTCCGGATGGGACTTTCCTTGGCGTGGAAGGCAAGCTTGGCGATGCGGATATTCAAGATCTCCTACCATTGTAACCGACTCTATGTAACCCTAACCCTATCCGATGTCTATATAAACCGGAGGATTGTAGTCCGCAGGCAATCAACTCCATATACAACAATCATACCATAGGCTAGCTTCTAGGGTTTAGCCTCCTTGATCTCGTGGTAGATCTACTCTTGTACTACCCATATCATCAATATTAATCAAGCAGGACGTAGGGTTTTACCTCCATCAAGAGGGCCCGAACCTAGGTAAAACATTGTGTTCCCTGCCTCCTGTTACCATCCGGCCTAGACGCACAGTTCAGGACCCACTACCCGAGATCCACCAATTTTGACACCAACATTGGTGCTTTCATTGAGAGTTCCTCTGTGTTGTCGCCTTTAGGCCCGATGGCTCCTTTGATCATCAACAACGATGCGGTCCAGGGTGAGACTTTTCTCCTCGAACAGATCTTCGTCTTCGGCGGCTTCGCTCTGCGGGCCAATTCGCTCGGCCACCTGGAGCAGATCGAAAGCTGCGCCCCTGGCCATCAAGTCAGGTTTGGAAGCTTAAACTACACGGCTGACATCCGCGGAGACTTGATCTTCGACGGGCTCGAGCCACGGCCAAGCGCGCCGCACTATCTCGAGGGGCATGATCTAGCTCTGCCCCCAGACAGTGTCCTGGAGGCCGCACACGCGTCGGTTCCGACCCCTAACTCGGAGCCTATTGCGCCAATCGAGGATGAGCGGTTGGACGTCACCTTGGGGGCTGCGATCCCAAAAGCGATCGAGCCGAATGCTAGCACCGCACTCTGCATGACCCGTGACTCCGAGGATCCGGACTCCTCCCCGGACTCCGAACCCCCCGCGCCCCTGCCAATCGAATCCGATTGGGCGCCGATAATGGAGTTCACCGCCGCAGACATCTTTCAGCATTCGCCTTTTGGCGACATCCTGAATTCTCTTAAGTCTCTCTCTTTATCAGGAGAGCCCTGGCCGGACTACAGTCAGCGAGGGTGGGATACAGACAATGAGGAAATTCAAAACCCACCCACCACCCACTTTGTAGCCACTGTCGACGATCTAACCGACATGCTTGACTTCAGCTCCGAAGACATTGACGGCATGGACGACGATGTAGGAGACGAACAGGAACCAGCACCTGTAGGGCGCTGGAAGGCCACCTCGTCATATGACATATATATGGTGGATACTCCAAAAGATGGAGATAGCGATGGAACAGTGGGGGATGACGCCCCCAAGAAACAGCCAAAGCGCCAGCGTCAGCGGCGCCGCTCTAAATCCCGCCAAAGCAAAAACGGTGATTCTGGCACGGGAGATAATACTACCCCGGATAGCACCAAAGAACACCCACCTCAGCAAGATTCGGCACAGGAAGATGGAGAAGCCAGCCCTCATGAGAGAACGGCAGACCGAGAGGTCAAGGATGATAACTATACGCCTCCCTCCGAAGACGAGGCAAGCCTCGATGACGACGAATTTGTCATACCATCAGACCCCGCCGAACAAGAGCGTTTTAAACGCAGGCTTTTAGCCACGGCAAGCAGCCTCAAGAAAAAGCAGCAACAGCTTAGAGCTGCCCAAGATTTGCTAGCTGACAGATGGACTGAAGTCCTTGCGGCCGAGGAGTATGAACTCGAACGCCCCTCCAAGAGTTACCCGAAGCGCAGGCTGCTACCCTGATCAGAGGAGGAAGCACCTACATCACCAGTGCATGACATGGCAGACCGGCCACCTCGCGGCCGCGACAGAGAGGCCTCTCGGCCCTCCACCCAAGCCATGCCCCGACGCTGCTCAACTAAGGCACGAGAAAATGCGCCCGACCTGCGAGACATACTGGAGGATAAGGCAAGACAAACAAGATCGATCTACGGATCATGCAGGCGCCCTACTACATGTGACAATGATCTTCACTCCGGATACAACAAATCCAGCCGGGCCGAACACAACAGACATAGCTCTTCCGAGCTGCGTCGTGATATAGCCCAGTACAGAGGCACCGCACACCTGCTATGCTTCACGAATGAAGTAATGGATCATAAAATCCCAGAGGGTTTCAAACCCGTAAACATCGAATCATACGATGGCACAACAGATCCGGCGGTATGGATCGAGGATTATCTCCTTCACATCCACATGGCATGCGGCGATGATCTACACGCCATCAAATACCTCCCGCTCAAACTTAAAGGACCGGCCCGGCATTGGCTTAACAGCTTGCCAGCAGACTTAATCAGTTCTTGGGAGGACCTGGAAGCCGCATTCCTCGACAACTTCCAGGGCACTTACGTGCGACCACCGGATGCCGACGACTTAAGCCACATAATTCAGCAGCCAGAGGAATCGGCCAGACAATTCTGGACACGGTTCCTAACAAAGAAAACCAGATAGTCGACTGTTCGGACGCAGAGGCCCTAGCAGCCTTCAAGCATAACATCCGCGACGAGTGGCTTGCCCGGCACCTGGGACAGGAAAAGCCGAAATCCATGGCAGCCCTCACAACACTCGTGACCCGCTTTTGCGCGGGAGAAGACAGCTGGCTAGCTCGTAGTAACAACTTATCAAAGAACCCTAGTAATTCGGATACCAAGGACAAAAGTGGCAGGACACGTCGGAATAAGCAAAAACGCCGCGTTAGCAGCGACAGCAATGAAGACACGACAGTCAATGCCGGATTCAAAGGCTATAAATCCGGTCAGCGGAAAAAGCCATTCAAAAAGAATACTTAGGGCCCGTCCAGTTTGGACCGAATACTCGATCGCTTGTGCCAGATACATGGCACCCCCGAAAGGCCAGCCAATCACACTAAGGGGGATTGTTGGGTGTTCAAGCAGGTAAGCAAGTTAAGGGCCGAAAACAGAGACAAGGGGTTGCACAGCGACGACAAGGAGCCCAAGCCGCCGAACAACAATGGACAGAAGGGCTTTCCCCCACAAGTGCGGATGGTGAACATGATATACGCAACCCACATTCCCAAGCGGGAGCGGAAGCGTGCGCTACGGGACGTATACGCCATGGAGCCAGTCGCCCAAAGTTCAACCCATGGTCCTCCTGCCCGATCACTTTTGATCGAAGGGACCATCCCACTAGCATCCGTCATGGCGGCTTCGCCCCATTGGTTCTCGACCCAATCATCGATGGATTTCATCTCACAAGAGTCCTCATGGACGGCGGCAGTAGCCTAAACCTGCTTTATCAGGATATAGTGCGGAAAATGGGCATAGATCCCTCAAGGATTAAGCCCACAAGAATGACCTTTAAAGGCGTTATACCAGGTGTAGAAGCCAACTGTACAGGCTCAGTAACACTTGACGTGGTCTTCGGATCCCCGGACAATTTCCAAAGCGAAGAGTTAATCTTCGATATAGTCCCGTTTCGCAGTGGCTATCACGCCCTGCTCGGACGAACCGCATTCGCAAAGTTCAATGCGGTGCCGTATGGAGGAGCATACGGCGGCTCGAGATGCAAAGCCCTCGAGGAGTAATTACGGTCAACGGAAACACCAAACGCTCCCTCCGTATGGAGGAGCATACGGCGGCTCTCGCAGCGGAGGTACAAAGTAGCCTTCTCAGGCAATTCTCTAGTCCGGCCATTAAAAAGCCAGACACTGCCAAGCGCGCCCGGAGTAACCCACAGCAGGACCGCCTGGCACACTCTGAGCAAGCGTAGCAATGCGGCCCCAACACCACACATTACCACAAATTCAAATAAAATGTGAGAATGTTCGATATATAGTATTGTTTAGATTGTTCAATATTTAGTTGTAAGCTGCAAACGCCACACATTATCACAAATTCAAATAAAATGTGAGATTGTTTGATGTATAGTATGGTTTAGATTGTCCGGCATTTAGTTGTGAGTTGCAAACACCATGCATTATCACATTATGGTATAACATTGCACAACACGTGTATCACCGCTATATTCATGCATGCAATGTTTAAAACATTATGATCTCCTATTCAAATATATGAATCTGCTTTCATATCAAATTATGATCTTTGTTAGTCTCTTACACCCACACAATCCTCTAACCTTTGTAGCTACCACTAACTTTCTCTCGTGCATGCACACGCCCTCCTCACCCTCCCCCTCCCTCGGCATCCTATCCACCGAGCACATTCATTTTTTTCTTTAGGTCGTTCTCCCAGAGTCTCCACAACTCCTTTCTGTCACACACCGATCGATAAACCTCTCCAGCGATGCCTGCCTACAACATACAAACACACCTTCAATCTCCTCCTTTATGTGTCCTTGCCTCGTGTCTCTCATACGGCCAGACACACGTGTAAACTCTCGCCCCTCTTTTCATCGCTCTCACAACCGCACACTCCTCCCCCTATCTAGCTAGTAGTTGGGCTTCTCGCACCACCTCCTAGCTCCATTCTCTCTGTCTATCCGTCTCGCTGGGCCTTATTTGCCTCTAACAAATGGACGTACACCGACCGATCTCTCGCTATACATATAGCTAGCTAGGTCCTTATAACTCGTTTTTACCCACACGTCAATCGATCTACCTCATTAGTTGTGTCTCTCCCTTCCTCCGACAAACAACAATTGATCTACCGATCTAGTTAGGTTTGCTTACCAAACACATGGTTACCCTTCATCATCCATGGATGTGTCCCGATAGATCTATCATGCACAGGCAGACACAGAAACACATCCCCACTCTTATTGATAAATTGCTGTTCCAACCTCAGTTTGTCTAGTAGGCCTCTCCCACCATCTTCGAGAAGCAACTCCATCACCCATCTAGCACTCTACCCCTCTCCCTCCCTCTCCCTCCCTCTCTCTCACCTCTCTCTCTTTCCCATCATATTTCCCGTCCTTCACTTATGTATGGATGTCGACCGATCTCCCTCAAGACATAGCTGGATTTTCCCGTCCTCTGCCTACCCCTCCCACCACCCCCTCCCCCCCACACACCGATACATCGAGCGCTCTAGTCATGTCTCCCTTCCACACACAAACTTGACGTGTGCCCTCTAACGTTTTGGTAGGCCAGTCGCCCAATATCTTTGACTTGTACACACACACACACAATTTCGATGGCTCTCTTCATCGATCTTGCACCCACCCATTTGATCCTCTCTTCGACTCTATCGATAGCTATGACCCCTCCCTCTCTTCTCGTGGATTGCCCGACCCTCTATGTATGATATGGATAGGCCTCCATTTCACACACATTGCATGCAAAATTTTGTTTGAGATGTCATCGACACATATTCCCACAAATAATTCACGAAATCAACCCCCATCCCACCACCACCCCAAAACAAAAAACACTCACGAACGCGGTTTGTATCCCTCACGCACACCCATGTAGGTGGGGGACGTGCATGAAGAGAAGAGGTGCATGCACGGCGCACATACTCCCGTCTCTTTCCCAACCACACCCACGCGGGTACACTCTGGAGCTCATTTCTATATGAGAAAGGCAGCCCACGTGGTAATTTGGCACGTGTACTGATTGTCCACTTGGCGGAGGGAGGATCGTCTACCACGGGTGAACAAACAAATTGTGACTTGACGTGTTATGTTAAAAAAGAGGCAAACCATGTGGGGCCTACCTTAGAGGCAAGGCTCTATACACTGGAGTACTTTTGATGTGTCCCGTCAACTTGTAGAACAAGGAGAAGCTTGCTTAGTACACCATCTCCCCCGCCCACGGGCGTGGTGGCTCGCAGGATGAGGTGAAGCTTGCTTACTACGCCTTACGCCCGCTCCCTCGCCCATGCGCGCGGTGGCTCGCAGGACGAGGAGAAAAATTTACTACTCCCTCCGTTTACTCCTCGTCCCTACTACCTTGGTTATAGAGATTATATCATATTGTTTGGAATATATATGTCCTTTAGTAGATTTCAATATGAACTACTAGTACATACTCCAAACACTGATGTATATAGACATATTTTAGAGTGTAGATTCACTCATATTGCTCCGTATGTAGCACTCTCCCTCGCCCCTCGACCCTCGCCCACGTGGTGGACGTGCAACAATTCATTCGGTCTCATATAGCCAGAACGATATAAACTGCACTACCATTATTGCTCGACTTCCTGAAGAGGCGAAGAGCCAATCACAAGGTCAATATTTTGGAGATGTCAAGCGCAAGGTTATAGGAGAACGAGTAGTAGGTGCCGCATCATTTATAAATAAAGTTTTTTTCTTCAGTGGCACGTACGCAATATGATAGGTTCATATGGAGAGAAAAGGAAACCGCTCCACTATATACATAGTCAGGACGGGCCAGCCTACACGGTTGCTTGCTGGGATTGCTCTCTTCACACTCTCTCACACAAAACGACTGTGGCCACATCTCTAACATCCCGGCGGATCACGTCCGCTTGGGGAAGGGGTGAATGCTTAGTGTAGATGCGGTGGCCGTCGCCGACAGTGAAAACCCACTGTCGGCACGTCCCAATCAGGGGTCCCTGCCGTTCTCTCTCACAAAGCTGGTGATGTTGCCTTCGTCCCTTGCTCACTGCCGTGACGTGGGCAGTTGCCGCCTCCCGCCGCCCTCCTCAAGGTTGAGCTACGTCCCTCAGGTACAACTCCCTTTACAGCCGGCTTGCACCACTGCTCCAGCTGCCCACATCACTCCCTGTAGATATTTCTCTACTTCTTTGCCCCGCACATACCTCTACTGGCTTCTACGTTCTGTATTTGTGATGAGTTTATGTCTCATCAACTAGTCCCAGTAATCTTATTCTAATCACGCTTGTTCAATTTCTTTGCCACATGGATGCTCATCTCAATTTTGGTGAAACTACACAAAATGATCTGATGGTCAAAAGGTTGCAAACTTCATTTATTAGGAAGCTCCAACATTGCCAGCAAATTGAAGCCTGGTCAGGGTTCACGGTTCTAGGGCTAGGGACTGCATGGATCATTTTTTTCTTTAGCTGCCTCTGTTCCAAAATAAGTGTCAACTTTAGTAGTAGTACAACTTTGTACTAAAGTTTGCACAAAGTTGAGAAACTTATTTTGGAATGGAGGGAGTACATATTTTCTATGATCTGTCAATCATTGAGATGCAATAGCATGCATGTTAGTCTCCTTTGTATTTGATGAAATGTTGCAACGGGCAACCTTGGATGCAAGATACATGTAACAGAAGCTGGAAGCTTCATAGCATTGTACAAATTTATCTCGCTGATAAATTACAGTACGTACTATACTATTACTTCCTCCATTCGTAAATATAAGTCTTTGTAGAGATTTCACCATGAACCACATGCGGATGTATATAGATGCATTTTACGTGTAGATTCATTCATTTTGTTATGTATGTAGTGGAATCTCTACAAAGACTTATATCTACTAGTAATAGCTAGCCCCCACTACACGGAATTCTCTATCCTCTCCTTGAGCCACGTCATCAAAATTGATGTAGCCGTTAGATGAAGTAAATCAGTCCATAATAGCCGTCTGATCTTGACGTTGAGAGGCTCTGCACTAAGCCACATGCAAGCATGCAGAAATACCATGCCACATGCATGTGAGTGGGTTTTAAATCACATCAACATGTCTGCATGCAAGCATGCACTGGTAGCATGCATGTAAGTGAGCTTTTAAGTCCCATTAACATGTCAAAAAGGAAAATATAATCCCATTATGCAGTAGGAGTTGGCTAATCTTTTTTCCTTACGTGGGATGATATAAATGATGATGGGAGTTTATTTAGTTTGGCTACCACATTTGTCATGCGGTTATAGAGTTTTTATTTGTTCTATGAAATCGATAATTTTGTGCAGAGAGATATACCGCTGTTCCGCGCCAACATGCGGGGACTCATCTAGTAATATTTAGGAACGGAGGGAGTACTATGTAAAGAGTTAGCTGTCGCACGGTGATAGTGTGAGGTGGGCCATGTAATCACTGAGCCTACATGTTTTCACTGCTCTTGCATGCCTCTGCTATAAGAATGGAGAAAATTGTAATCTAGTAGTTGTAGTATACCTCCTTTCGCCGAAAGCGTGGGACATCGAGCAGTCCTACCACCTCAGTAATAAAGACCAATGAGCCGTCAAATCACATAGACCCAGCAGTAAGTTGGACGGATGAAGCAACCATCACTCTTGCGCCAGTGAGAGGTCGCGTCCGCTCTGCCCGGGAATGAATGCGGCACCGATTCTTTGGAGCGGCACTAACCGTTTCGGGCGGGAAGCGCGCGCGGGCGATGGAGGGGCTTTGGGTGGGCCAGGCTAGTCAGGAGTGGGCATGACAACTGTCCGCATGTCCCTACCGGACACGCCCGGAAACGAGAGGATGCACCGACTCTCGTGGCTAAAATCATACACTACACAACATCTCTCTGTAGGAGTAGGTCGATCTATCGCTCTCTCTAACACACGCATGGTGTTAAACACACACACACACACACACACACACACACACACACACACACAAACACGCGCGCGCGCGCACGCACACGCACGCACCTTGGTCTTGTTGCACCTTCTAACATGAATTATTACACCTAGACGGAGGGAGTAGTAAGTATACGAGATAGGGTGGCACACTGACTTAAGTCGAATACAAGTGGCCAAAATTTGTGTGCATGCTATAATAAGGATTCACTTAAAATAGTACGTGAGCGAACAGAGAGATCAATTGGACAGTGTTCCCGAGCAGTAGCGAGATGTGTGAGGTAAGATACACCGCTGGCGCTTTTAATTTTTCTTATTAATTTGTTTGTTTCACCCTCTGACTGGTGGGACCCAATGTACTACATGGAGAGAGGTAAGGTGACTAAGGCTGCATTATTTCTGCACCACTGTGGATAGTCTTACCACCAAAGGCACATGACACGATTATGATTGAAATCCCAATGACTCCCACGCACACACAAAAAAACATGGCATGCTTGTCACACGAATGCAGGAATGTATAAAAGGTTATTTCCCTCTCGTTGAACATAACGGGAGGGTTGTGTAGCTGGTTAGCCTGTTCTCTCACTCTCTCGCCCTCTCCCACTGGAGCCTCAGCGCTTGTAGTTGCTCTCTTCACACTCTCTCGCCCTCTCCAGATCTAAACAAGACTTCGTTGGCCTCTCTCTCCCCTCACTGCTGCTCAAAGAGCCGGCAGGATCCGTCCGCCGGGAAGGGAAGGAGGCTTAACGATGTCGCCGTCGGTGAGGGACTACCAGCGCAGCTGTTCACTTTCCACCCAGCGGCGGTGCGGGAGGGCCTCCGACCCCTTCTTCTTCGCCGCCGTCCCGTCCTGTCGCCCACCGAACCACGCCCCAAGAACCTTAAGGTATAATTTACTTACTCCACATGCATTGCTCTAGTTGCATGTATACCATGAATCTAGGACGTGGTTCAAAGAGGAAAGGAGTGGGGGAAAGTAGTGGGAAAAGTTGTATATAGCATGAATCTAGGACGTGGTTCAAAGAGGAAATGAAGGGGGAAAGTTGTATAGCATTAATCTAGGACGTGGTTCAAAGAGGAAAGGAATGGGGGAAAGTTGTGGGGAAAGTTGTATCACATAAATCTAGGACGTGGTTCAAAGAGGAAAGGAAGGGGCAAAAGTACTAGTTCAAAAAGGAAAGGAAGGGACAAGGCTATAGAGTTTGAGCAAGACTAGATTTGCTGCGCTCACATAAGGAAAGGTGTCTAAATATAACAAAACTAGGACCAACACAAATATACTCCTTGGTTGCTTGTTCTTTTTTGCAACAGACTGTGCATGACCACAGTACATCGGTAGATGCACATGGTGCTGGTGCGTCCACTGTCCCATGCAACTCATTAGCTGTTGTTAATCTAAGGCCCTGTTTGGTTAAAAACTCCCTAGTCCCTACCTGCTGGGTACCAGGGACTAAACATGGACTAGAGGTTATTAAATGACATGCTAAAAGACCATGTTATACCTAGTAATGAACTAATAGAGACAAAGTGTGATGCATGGCAGGGGCAACTATTGGAAAAAGTCCCAAAAAGACTCCCTCGGGGTCTTCTTTCTTTAGTCCCAAATGCCCACTTTTAGTCCCTAAAAGTCCCTCCTGTTTGGTTTAGATGGGACTGACACGGAGTTTTTTAGTCCCTACACCAAAATGTCCCTATAAACAAACACCATCTAATAATGCGGCTGGAAAATTGATGCAATGCCACAGTTAAAAGCAAATTACATGTTTAACGAATTTTATTGTTAATATAATCTCTATGTTAATATTAATCAATGCCACCATTTGAGAAATGCTATTGTCTTGCTTTCTTTCCCATTTAGATAGGTAGATGCTTCTTTTTGTTGGCTTCTGTGTCATCCACCGTTATTGACCACTAATTGTTTCCTTTGCACCTCTGTGTAAACATGGTTATCTGCTTCACCTTGTTGCCATTGTGACCTTTTGTTGCACTACACAAAACACTTTTGTTTTAAGAGTGTTTTGTGCAGTTCAACCAAAATGGCACACCGATAACGTTGCTTGATTGCTTGATCTTAGTGGAACTGCACAAGAGGAGATCTTACTTCCTATCCGTTAAGGCGAATTTGGTTCAGATCTTCTTCTTGTGAGTTGTTTGAATTCCGCATCATGAGAGGTCAGTACTAGCCTTCTTTCACATGATTCTGCAGTGTGCATTCATACGTTGTGCTACTTGTATGATAATGTTGCTTGATTTTAGTGAACTGCACAAATGGAGACAAGACTTCCAATCTGTATGTGCACCGTAATATCCCATTGAGGTAAGATAAGGATATTTCACAACTGCTGGCCTGTATTTTGCCACTTTCATTAGAAAATTAAGTTTAGTACTATACTTGTGCTCCCTAATTGACATGCCAAATCTTACATTGAAGGCGAAGCTTGTTTGTTATTGAACCAAGTGATGAAGGGGAAGAACAAGGGGAAGAAAAAAAATCAACTCCCGGTGCTATAATGAAGCACTAGAACTATGATGACACAAGTAATGATATAGTTTTGCATCCTAATTTATTGCTATGGCTGGAACGAGCAATTGTTTTGCCACTGATTTGATGCCACTCTTAATGTAATATGTAAGTATCTCTACTTGTGCAAACAGGGATCTTCTTTGAAGATACCATATATTTTAGTGGAACTGCACAAGAAGATGTTGGAAACATTAAACTAATCGAGGAGTATATAGTAAGCATGGCCACCACCGTAGATTGCAACAGATGGTTCCAGAGAATTGCTTCATCTGTATGCTCTACACAATAAGCCTCCTGACAAAGGTTGGTACTCGCCCACTGATTTCATCCATATGATTGAGCTTTGTCATCTCTATTGGTGTTGTGCTACAGTTTAGATACTGTCATGAAAAAGTGGTATTGTCCTTGAGAAGTGCTTCATCTGTGCTGTTTTAAATATTTCCTTTCCTTTTTTTGAGAAAACAGTGATGCTAGCATTTAGTAGTCCTCTTGTATTTGCACAACAGGATCATCTTCCTTTGAAGAAGAATATGGAGTACGTGAAGTGACTAGTTCCGATATGCCAGGATGAAGAAGCCCTGTCTATCTTATCATTAAAAGGAGCAGTTGAAGGATGGTTACATTACTCCCCACAAGACCAAACTAACTTCAGCTCAGAAGGACTGACAAAATCTCCATTTTTTTGCTGTGATGCGCGAGTACAATGTTGTTCTAGGATTCTTTCTGGTGAGTTCCATTTTTCTAAAAGTGTGCTCTACATGGACCATGTATGTGCCTGTTGAAACTGTCAATTCATAGTACAGTTTGCTCTATACTAATCACTTTTTTGTATTTGTGCAAACAGGGGTGCTCAGCTTGATTTCAATGGGAATTGCACAAAATGTTCATGAATACATTGAATCATTCATTTCCACCACAAGAAAGGAGGTGCCGATAAGTTCAAGGAGTTGCAACATATAAGGGCGAAATCATACAAGCTACACGCGAATTTGGTTGATTTTGGTGGAACTGCACAAAAAGAACAGCTGGTTTATTTAGCACGAGGTGCCATGTCAATGTCCGAACTGATGGCAAACCCTGCCCATTCCACAATCGTAGGCATTTGATATTTTGGAATGGGACAACCTTGTCAAATTTTGCTCATTGATTTTAGCAAGACATGCGTTTGATATTTTCGAATGGGACGCGCTTGCTGTCAGCAGCGTCGATCAATTTTTTCTTTATTCTTTAGTTGTGAAGTAAATATTGCCTCTGACATGTGAGTCGCTGAGATGCATAATCATCGATTGTTTTGAATGTTCTCTATGAATTGCCAGGCCTGTGTGTTTGATTGCAATGTACAGAAATGCTAAAAACATGCTCAAACTCTTTGTACTCCTTCTGTTCCTTTTTACTTCGCACATTGTGAAAGTGCACACTTTTTTGTATAAGATTGGTCAAAGTAGAGATACTTTGACTGCAGACAAAACTTGTATGCAGACTAGAAAGGACCGGAGGGAGTACATGTGAAACTACTGCAAACGAGGTGATCACCCTGGGAATAATGCTAGTACATATTGTTTTGCATGTTCATCCAATGCCAGTGATATAGGAATTCGAACTAATGGAAATAAATTCATTCATACATGGTCGGATTTCATATAAACATGCCAGATTTCATTACATTTCATACGTTCTTCAACTAAAAAGGGGTGCGCTGGAGGTATAATTAATTAACCGAAGCTACCCACCTGTGTCCCGCTGAGCCGAACAGAAGCTTCAGTGACTTAACTGCAGGTGCAATTGCGTAACTGACATGTGGCCTGTTGGGCCCACGTGTCAGTCAGCCAACTGCACCAGTAGTTAAGTAGAAGTAGTGTTATTCTCCAGCAGAACTCCCTGACTCCACGTCGCCACCAAGAAGCTAACCGGCCGTCAATGGTCAACCTGCCAAGCTTGGCTTCAATAGGAGGGTAGCAGCGGTGGCCTTACTTGGACCCGAGCGGTGGCGACCTACCATGTTCTACTCTTCCTCGTTTTCTATGTGGCGCGGCCTCGTTGGCAGCGGGGCGGGGCCTCGGCGGAGCCGGCGATGTCCTCTGTCTCATTACCGGCGGGCGGCACCTCAGCGGAGCGGTGGAAATCCTCCCCCGTGTTGCCGGCAGGGTGGGGCCTCGGCTGAGCCGGCGATGTCCTCTGCCTCGTTGTTGTCGGGGCGGGGCCTCGGCGGAGCTGGCGGTGTCCTCTGCCTTGTTGTTGGCGCCGCGGGGCCTCGGCGGAGCAGGGCCTCGTCGACGCCAGCGGAGCAGGGAATCGTCGGAGCCGGCATTGTCCTCTGCCTCGTCCTCGGTCTCGCCAAACAGCGCCTCACCTGCTTCATCGCCCTCTTTGCTAGCCTCTTTGTAGGCGGCCACAGCCTCCGCCACCCGCATGCGGTCCCGCCAGCGCTCGAGGCGGCCCTTGCGGTCGGAGTGGTACGAGTCGAGCAGCGCCTCCTGCTCCGCCCGCTCCAGGGCGATCTGCTCCTCCGCCTGCAGGTGCTCCTGGAGGAGATGGTGGTTGTAGGCGGCGTTGGCCTGCGCCTCCCGGAACTGCTCCTAACGCATCTGCCTCACACTGTCCATATATTGGGCACGGGCCTCACCGATGGTCATGGTGCAATGCACCGGCGAGGATGGCACGGAGGAGGGGGTTGACGCTGGATCATCGACTACCATGTTCTCCATTGGGACGTCGTCGTCCTCCGGCTGCCTGCCAGCCAGCCGTTTGGCAGCAATGGCTGCCATCTCCTTGTGGTTCGTCGTCCGCCCGTCTCGAAGAGCGCTGGAGCGCGAGGAAGCCATGGTGGGCAGTAGTGGTGTGGACAGGAGAAAGGGAACAGATGCGGATGACTGCGGCTATGGCCGGTGCAGCAGTTTATATAGCAATGGTGGGCGGGCGGAGGGACGGACGTGTGGCGCCGGAGTAGCCGCCTCGGCAACCGCATATCATTAATGTGGGTGCAGATGGATGGACGGACGGCACTTGTGTCGTTTGAAGGCGGAGCAATCGCCTGCACCGGGAAGCGGGGCGGGCGGCGCTGACTGTTTTGGGTGGAAAGCGCGCGCGGGCGAGGAGATGACTTTACTTGGAGAGGATGACAATGGGGACCCACCAGGTCCATAGCCTCACGTATGCAAGTGCCTCCTTATTATATATATATATATATATATATATATATATATATGTATGCATAAAACTATACTCCCTCCGTCTAGGTGAATAAGTCGTATTAGAAGGTGCATCACGACCTAGGTGCAAGTAGATTGGTGGAAAAGAAGAATATTTCTCTCTTCTAAACACAACATTTAATCACAACAGTTAAGAGGATGCCTTATTAGCTACCCATGCAGGCCATCGTAATTCATAGCATGCAAAGAGCTTTTATTTCTTGCCTAATAACCGCATGGACGTGCTGCATGCATTGGTCCTTGCCCGAGCAAAAAAAAGGGAGGAAAGGGGTTTCCACGGGAGACAACAAGGCAGAGGTGGAAGCGCTCGCTGAAGTTATTTATTTTGCTTCCCCCGGGTTTCCTGAGATCACGATCCCACACCATTGTCAACCTATGTAGTACTAGTCAATAAACGAGAGAATTGCACAAGAAGCGGCCGACAGCTGGGACCAAGCAGCTCGAGCAATATTTGTGTTTTTGAGGTGTGAGCACTGCAGAGTTTTTCGATGTTTAGCCCAGGTATTAATTTTCTCCTCTAAACAACAACGAAAACATCGCTGCAGGTATTAACTGGGCGGGCTGTGGCACGTCTAGCCCAGGCCAGATATCCAGCCCAGATATTAATTTTTTTCAAGCTGAAAATGGCTATCCCAGCTATACTTTTTTTAGGAATACCCAGGCAAGGTCAAGTTGTTATTCTCCGCCCCGCTGGGCTGCAAATCTTTCCTAGGAGGGATGCATTAGGCTTAACAAGAAAATGGGCTTTAAGAAATAATAAATGGGATGTAATTATAAAAACTGGGCAGTAACTATAAAAAATGCACCAAACACGTGATTACTTTATAAAATATTATTTTTGGATATTGAAAATTTTAATTTCATTAATTGTTGCGAGCGTAATGTTTCATTGGATTTTTACGTAATATAAATTTATATTGAAATTGTATTTAATCTGACTAGAAATTTCGGGATAAAAATATTTCGGATCCCATCAAAATGTGGGAAATTTTATTGAATTCTGTTTTGAACGGTTGGTTGAAATGGGCTGTACTTTTAACAAACTGTAAAGGGTTGTAGTAAATTCCATTAGAATTCAAAAATGGGCTACACATTCTTACAAATCTCAAATGGGCTATAAGTTCTCTGCCACACACTTCTGGCCTTACTAAGTTGACGCGTCCCCTAAAAAAACAGAGTTGACGCGTACGGAAGGCTTTGTCAACTTATAGTGAACACACAGTTCTAGCAGCAGTGGCCGTTGGATGTCCATCCAATGGATGTCGTGCTTCTTCTTCAATCTCGGATATTCTAGCTTCACCCGCCCAAAAAATGATTCCTCCTCCTGACATCTGGGGTGCACCGTTTTGGAAGCTGACCTGTGGGCCTACTAAGTTGACGTACCAAGGGCTTTGTCAACTTAGTCAATATAAACGATTCTAGCTGCAATGATCGTACGATGTCCATCCAACGGCCGTAGTGCTTCTTCAACCTCTGGTCTTCTTGCTCCAGCCGCCCAAAGCAGCGCCGGTCGTGCCGCCTGCTCCTGCCTCCCGTGGCCGGCTGTGCTGCCGTGGAGGCCTCACCGCCCCCTACTATTCCCACCACTGGCCAGTGTCGGATTTTGGGTTCCGGCAGACCCTTGAGGTTCGAACACTGGGGTGTGCATGGAGATTTCGCCTCCTACCTACTTGCACCCCTCCGCCTCGCTAAGATCTAAGCTATGGAAAGAGCAACACGAATGACATAGGGTTTATACTGGTTCGGGCCACCGTTGTGGTGTAATACCCTACTCCAGTGTGTGGTGTGGTGGATTGCCTCTTGGGCTGATGATGATGAACAATACAAGGAAGAACATCCTCACGAGGGTCTGCTCTTGGCTGGGGTGATGAACTGCTAGGAGGAGTTCAGTCACCCTTCTCTCTCTCTCCTTCCTTCTCTTTTCCTTCTCTCGTCTTTTTTCTCTTCCCTCGTCCCTCTCTCCTCTTGTTCTGTGGGTAGTTGGTCCTATTTATAGTCCATGGTCCTCTTCCCAAATATCGAGCGGGAAGGGAGCCAACAATGGCGGGCTAATTTGAAGGGGGACAGCTAGTACCAGTTATCCTGACAAAAGTAGTCTTCGCCTGCACAAAGCTCTGGTGGTGACGCCGTCTTGGGCTCCACAATGACCTCCATCTTGCAGTCCTCCTGGTCTTGGTCTTGTTGCACCGAATGGCAACCTTTGCCTGATGCCTCGATACTCTGCGGCTGCACTTGCTCCCTTTGCACCAAAGAGGAAAGGAGGACGCTGCGTGGGCTGGCACCCGCCTGGCGCCTTTGGTCATCATGGCTTGCGTCACGGGCACCTCGTGAGGTACCCCGCCTTGATCTCTCTGCCTCCTCGCGAGCCAGCCTGATGAGGCCGTGCCTGAGGAAGCTCCGCGCCGTCCGCCCCACGAGGCTTGGCCCCTCGCGAGGGTCTTGGGTCTGTGTTGGTGAAGATGGGCCGTGCTGGGCCCCCCTTTGAACCACGCCGCAGGCCGCAGGCAGGCAAGTCTGGGGACCCCTGTTCCCAGAATGCCGACAGTAGCCCCCGGGCCTAAGGCACGCCCGGACTTGGCCGTGCAGGGAGGCGGAAGGGCAAGAGCGAAGCGCCGCAGGCCCTAACATCCTGCGGCGTTGGTCGCCGCGTGGCGGTTGATTGGACATGAGCGCCTTAGCAACCGTGCGAGTTGATAAAGGAGCGGCATCTGCCTAGGCTTTGCCTTTTGCTTTCTCTGGTTGCTGCTCAGATCCCCTTTCTTGCGCCTCTCCTTCCTTCCTCCAAAGTTTCCAGATCTACTCCGACCGCGTGACCTAGGAAGCCATGGCGCCTCGTCAGCCCCCGGCCGTAGCTTGGTACTTGTCTGCCCTAGACTCGCCGAACGTGTCGGAGGCGAGCCTTGCCCGGTTGCGCCGGATGGCGGCGGTGCGGGGCATCAACGGGGCGAAGGTGTTCAAGGCCGGCTCCGCCACCCCTGAGGGTCAAGGGAGCACCTTCTATCCGTTCTTCGTAAGTGCCATTGCTGCTGGCCTGGTGCCTCCCTTCTCCGAGTTCTTCTTCTCTGTCCTCCACCATTACAAGCTACAGGCTCTGCATCTCCACCCCAACTCTGTCCTTCTCCTGGCAATCTTTGCCTATTACTGCGAGGCTCGCGTAGGGGTGCAGCCCTCAGTGGCCTTGCTGCGCCACTACTTCTACCTCCGGACCTCTCGCGGTCCTGCTTCCGCGTGTGCGAGCTTCATTGCGTACGGCGGCGCCATTGCCATCTCGAACCCCGGGAAAAGGATTGAGGGCTTCAGGAGCAAGTGGGTCTTGGCGGATGCTGGGCGCATTCACCCTCGGCTGATCTTGCCCACGGAGCAGCCCACGAGCTCCAGCGATTGGGGTTGAGCGGAGCTCGCGGACCCCCACGCGAAGCTGGTGTTGGAGAAGATGGATGCGGATCTGAGGCCGGCCAACATGGCGGCGGCGAAGCTGACCGGCGCGTCGCTGCTGAGGGAATTCCTGGAGCACCAGCTGGCTCCGCTTCGGCTGTACTCACTCCCGATGTGGAGGCCCCATCCGAGCCCCGCGGCCTTGGCCGATGGAGATCTGGCTGCGGTCCTCCAATCTCTGGTCGGGGTGATGTGGCGAGGTTGGAGGGTGCTCCTACACCCTTGTTCCTCTGCGATGACTGGGAGCAGGTAGTGGAGTCCATGCCCGTCTTCAACGGGGATGGGCCCGTGCCCATGGAAACTCCCGAGGGCTCCAACGAAGAGGAGGAAGGAGGGGAGCGGGAAAGAGGGCCTGACTCCGAGGCGACTGACGGAGAGTCGAGGGCTCCCCTCCCCCGGCGCAAGTCCCGCGTTCTCCGCCTCTCTCCGAGCTTTGACGACGAGGATGACGACGAGCAGGATGGTGGGAGCTTGCTCCTGATCCCGAAGAAGGACAGGACCGGGCTGATCTCCCGCGGGTCTGCCTCGGCCCCGAGGCGGACCGCACCTTCCGATTCCAAGCTTCCCGAGGTTGACCCTTCCAGCCGGCTTTCAGGCTTCAAATTTGGCCGGAGGCCGCTCGAGCTCACTGGCGATGACCCGTAAGTGTTTGATTCTTGTCTTTATTTCTTATTCTGCTTCTGAGGCTTGACGTCCGCATCTCTTGGACAGGCTGGCGCCCGCAGCAAAGAAGTCGAAGGGAGCTCCTGAGGTTCCATCCGTGGCAGCGCCTCTGCCCATGAAGGAGGGTGACCGCGACGCACGGGCTTCTCCTGCTCGGTCGTCCTCGCGAGGCCTGGCTGAGCCGGCTGGGCGAGCTCGGCCCCCACGGCCCAAGTGACTCTCGAGGTGCCCTTGCCTGCCGCCGCCACTACAGCCGTTGGGGCGCAGCAGACTCCGCCTCAGGATGCTGTGGCCGCGCAGCCGCCTTCTCCTCCTACTCCACCGGCTGCTGTCTCTCTGACTCCTTCTACCATTCTGGATCGTGCTGTCGCTGAGCTGGACCAAGTGCGGCAGGATCTTCTTGGCGCCGACTCTCACTTGGTGGCCGGGCGCTTGGACCTGGCTTCCGGATGGGTTTGCTCCGACGCTTTGATTCGGGCGGCGCTGGTCCAGGCCTCGACGGCTTGTGATGAGGAGAAGCAGGCCGTCCTTGAGGCGAAGGCTGCTCGTGACGCAGCCCTGGGGGAGGTGGTCGACGTCCGTGGTCGCTGCAAGGCGCTGGAGGACGAGCTGCAGGGCCTGCAGGACCAGCTCGCGAAAGAGGTCCGCCTTCACCAAGAGCAGGAAGAAGGTGTGAAGGCTCGTGAGGCGGCCGTCAAGGAGAGGGAGGTCAGGCTCAGGAAGCGCCGCGACCGCCTAGGCGCGCTGGAGCAGGAGTTGGGGGCGAGGAAGGCCAAGCTGGACGACAAGGCCCAGGTTCTTGCCGAGGACCGTGTGGCCTTCACGGAGATGGAGGCGAAGGCTCGCTCCTCGCTGAGGATGCTTTACAACAGCGGCCTGGAGAGCCCGCTGGCTGGCGCCGAGGACGGCCCCGCCAAGCTGCTTCCCTTCTTGGTTCGCGCTCTTGAAGATGTCGCCCTTGGCCTTGGCCCCACGACGGAGGCCGAGGCGCGTGTCCTGTCTTCTGCAGCACTGACACGGGTGCTCACCCACATCTACCTTCGCGATCCCGACGTCGACCTCGACGGCCTACTGGAGCTAGTAAGCGGTGAGCGTGCCGCTGCCACTGCCGAGGCCGTGAAGGGTCGCGCGGAGGCTCTGCTGAGGAAGTTCCGGGCCTTCAGCACCAAGCCGAAGCAAGGCGCTGCCGACCCCACTGCTCCATGAGGCGCACCCACTCCACGATGCTCCACCACCGACAAGTGACTCCGTTGTGGCTCCTATCCCGCCTTTAATTCCTGCACATGTATCATGGCTCAGGGAGGCGTTTAAACTTGCGTTTGGCATTGAGATAACAGTGTGGACTGTAATATTTGCTTTTGAATTCCTTGAAATTTGCGCTTTTCCTTCCTACTTGCTTATCTTCTACGCCGGCAGAGCCCGGCCCCGCGCATACCTCACCCAGCGTTAGTCCCGACCGGAAACTAGGACGGGGCCAAGGAGTGAGGGGCTACGTGACAAGTTAGGCTCCCGAGTCGCGATGCTTAGGAGTCCCCCTTGGCGCATGAACAGCAAGTAGGGAGGTGTGATGTGGGTGGATCTACCGTTCTATGTCTGCAGAGCCCGGCCGCACGCATACCTCACCCAGCGTTAGCCTTTCGGAACTAAGGAGTGAGGGGCTACGTGACCAGTTAGGCTCTTGAGTCGCGATGCTCGGGAGTCCCCCTTGACGCACAAACGGCCTTCGTACCTTCGCTCC
>NC_057803.1:516264278-516269846 GCF_018294505.1 Triticum aestivum
GGGAGGCGTTACGATGAGGCTAGACACTGAGCTCTGGGCTCCCTGAGGTTGATGCGGCCCGGGGGCCACCCTCAGTTGTTTATCACCAGCGCGGAGCATAGCGCTTCCGTATGTGTACGGGCATAGCCGCTCCTCGGCAGTGTCGTCAGCCAGCACGGAGCATGGTGCTTCCACTGGTACGTGGGAGGGGGGGCCCTCCGGGAGGAGCCCCCGGGGCGTGTACAGCCCCGCCCTGACACGTGGCTGGCACGGTAGGGCCTGGCGAGGTGTATCTGGGCACCCGTGGGCCAGCGCGGGACTCACGGGGCCCTACCTCTAGGCGGGTTGCGCCTGGCACTGGGCCTTATCTTGTGATGTGTCCCTGCAAATTTGGTTAGATGCCGACACTCTACGTCCTCGGGTCCCGGCCCTTGAGCTGGTCTCAGCCGTCGCTGGTACGCCAGGTGTCGTGGTTCTAAGTCTGACAGTAGAGTGGGGGGTAGGTATGGAGAGTCAAGGTCCTAGCTATGGAGAAGTTGTAAACACAAGAGATGTACGAGTTCAGGCCCTTCTCGGAGGAAGTAAAAGCCCTACGTCTCGGAGCCCGGAGGCGGTCGAGTGGATTATGTGTATATGAGTTACAGGGTGCGGAACCCTTCTACCTGTGGAGGGGGGTGGCTTATATAGAGTGCGCCAGGACCCCAGCCAGCCCACGTAATGAAGGGTTTAAGGTACATTAAGTCTGGGGCATTACTGGTAACGCCCCACATAAAGTGTCTTTACTATCATAAAGTCTATTTAATTACAGACCGTTGCAGTGCCGAGTGCCTCTTGACCTTCCGGTGGTCGAGTGAGTCTTCGTGGTCGAGTCCTTCAAGTCAGTCGAGTGAGTCCCCCGTAGGTCGACTGGAAGGTGATCTCTTCTACGGGTGTCCTTGGGCAGGGTACTTAGATCAGGTCTGTGACCCTACCCTAGGTACATGACCCCATCATTAGCCCCCGAATGGATTGAGGCTTGAGTGATGAAGGAGTTGATGTTGTTTCCGATTAGCTTTCGCATACTGGTCGTGTGTTGTTTTGAACCAAAAAATTCTCTTTGTTGATAGTGAACAACTTTTCTTCAGTTGACTCGATCCATTCTTTTCCTTCGTCGAGTGATCTTTTGGACTTCGCCGATTTTCGAGCGACGGATCGCAGGAAATCCCGCGTCTGGCAGACCGATCTGCCGTTCGCGGATTCCACGGGATACGAAATTTGTGGAAGCGCGCGAAGCGGAGCGGGCCGCGGCGCTCGGATGGGACGGGGCATAGACGCCTCGATCCCCGCGCCGCTTTTTTCGCCACGTATCACGCCCGCGCAACTGTTTCAGGCTATGATTAGACCAACCGGGCCCACCTGTCATCCACTCGGAAGGGATCTTATAAATGCGCCCGGCGAGGGTTTTTTGAGCAGTGCCTCAGCATTCTCTCTCTGCTTCCTTCGTCTCCGCCCAACACGCTCGCTCTCGCCTCCGCACAACTTCTCCTCGCACGTCTCGCCGGCAGCCATGGCCAAGGAGAAGGCGGCGGCGCTGGAACGCGCGAAGATGGTGTCGGCGACGGAGAAGGCTAAGGGGAGATCCACCAGTCGTGGCGGGTCTTCGTCTAGATCTCGCCTGCCGAAAGGCTGGGTCCAGGGAGATTGGATCCAATCGACCATCATGGAGATGGATCTCCTCGACATGGCCAACGAGGGCCTGATCCCTCATGGAGCTGCAAGGCTTCCGGGGAAAGAGTGGCAGCCCCAGCCGGAAGAGGGTGAGTGCGTGCTTCTGGCTACCCATGTCGACCGCGGATTTTCTTTGCCGCCGAGCGTTTTCTTCCGTGGTTTCTTGAACTTCTTTGGAGCGCAACTCCACCATTTCACCCCGAATTCTATCGCCTATCTTGCCGCGTTTGTGTCCATGTGTGAGAGTTTCCTGGGTTGTCGACCGCATTGGGGTTTGTTCAAGCACATATTCACGTGTCGCTCTTAGACCGTGAAGAAGGCGAGCCCAGGCGACGAAAAAACCCAAGTTGTCCAAATGTGTGGGGGTCTGGGGATCCAGGTGAGGAACAAGAGCACCTTCCCAGCCATGACATTTCCCGAGTCAGTCAGAGGCTGGCAGTCGACCTGGTTCTACTTCCAGGATTAGTCGACGCCGGGGCAGTCGAGTGGACTCCCTCAGTTCACCATGGGCCGAGTGAACAAGCCCTCCTCTCTGAAGGTGATTCCGGAGGAGAAAGCTGACGTGAAGATGCTGATGGAGCGCGTAGTTCAGTTGGTTCAGGAGGGAGAGACGGGTATGGATCTCCTGGAGGTTTTTCTTAGGCGTCGTATCCAGCCTCTTCAGTTCCGGAGCCATTGCATGTGGTTGTACTGCGGGGCTGAGGATGTGACTCGGGTCAATCCAGAAGCAGTCGACGATGCCACTCTGGAAAGGTGGATGGCCGCTGTCACTGGGAACAAGGATAACCCTCGCGGAGCCAGAAGGATTCCTCCACTCGACTGCCACAGTGATCCAAACAAGGTATGTCATTGTATTCTCGTTGCATTTATTTCTGTTTTCTTTGCCGATCGATCGACTGATCTTTGTCTTGATGTCTATCAGGCCCTCACTGAGCTGTACTCGATGCCCAATGGAGCACAGGCTCCGACCGAGGAGGGAGAAGCGAGCGGGGGCGAGAGCCAGGAGGAGGAGTGGGACTCGGACGCCGCTGAGGATGATGATGATGATGATGACGATGATGATGACGATGATGATGACGACGATGAGGACGAGATAGAGGAGGAGGAGGAGGAGGTCGCACCACCGCGCTCGGAAAGGCGGTCGAAACTTGTCCATGACCCTGCGACTGAATGTGGCAAGGGGGTTGCGACTGTTACACAGTCGACCAAGCGTCCTCGGACCACCTCTCTGGCGCCGACTGAAAAGGCATCGAAGCAGCCCAGGGCGGCCCCGTCAAAGCCGACCAAGCACCTGCCGAAGATGAAGGTGTCCATCCCCACCATATCAGGGTAACCATGTTGCTTAAGTCTTCTTATTTTGTGTGAACTTTATCTCTGGTTGGCGCTGGAGTTGGTCGACTGACTCTTTGGATTTACAGTGCTGCTACTTCTGAGACCTCAGCCCGGGCTGACGATCATGAGATGGAGGACGCAACAACCTCAAAACCTGGTACTATACTCTTAACCCCGTTTCTAGTCGACTGACTCATGATCTCTAATTCTGATTCTTTTCTATAGCTCCATCCAATGTTGTTATCACTCTCCCTGATGATGATGAAGATGAGGAGCCGCTGAAGCACAGAAGGAGTAGGAAAGCGTCTGCCGGCAGGGTGCCCCAGGATGTGACGGTGCCTGAGACTCTGGTCGCGGAGGAGGAAAACACCACTCGACACACTGTGTCCTTCGCAGATCCACTGACGAGTGCTCTGCAGCCCTCCCTCTTCATGACGCACCACGTCCCAGAGGACCAAGCTGATGCCGCGAAGGAGGCGATACGCCAGGCAGGGATCATGATGGAGCAGTTGAAGACCATCTGGGATGCGAGCCAGGCAGCTTACGACGCCAGTTCCGCCCTTCAAAGCAATGTTCAGGTCAGTCGACCACCGCTTGTTTTCTTTCCAGAATTTATAGTAATCACCCAGTGGGTGTGTCGATTTAAACTCCGTGTTAGCAGGGGCACGCTGAGTGCACCCGCTGGGTGTAGTCCCCAAGGTTAAGGTCGACTGTTGGGAGTCGGCCTTAGGCTTTGTAAGTTCAGTCTTTCCGTCATTCGACTATGGCGAATGGATTTCGCAAACCGGTGGGGGCACGCTGAGTGCACCCACTAGGTGTAGTCCCCAAGGCTAAGGTCGACTGCGGGCAGTCGGCCTTAGGCTTTATAAGTTCAGTCTTTCCGTCATTCGACTATTCCGAGACTGTGGTCGACTGCTTGCAGTTGATTACAGTCTTAAAGAATACATGTTGTTTTTTTTTGAGGTCGACTAGCCGACTCTGTCTTCAACAGGATTAGTGGGGGCACGCTGAGTGCACCCACTGGGTGTAGTCCCCGAGACTACGGTCGAATGCTTGTATTCGACTGTAGTCTTAGAAATGCATGATTTTTCCTTTTTCACTCGGAAGTGAATTATCTTTGACATTTAGTCGATTGATTCTTCGCAGAGATCCTGTGACCTTGCGGCTCGCTACACTGAGCTGGAAAACAAACACATTCAGCTCGAGCTGGATTTGAAGCTGGCTCAGGAGAATCTGACGAAGGCAAAGGAGGAGACCAAAGGTATGTTTGGTGAGATCTCGACGACTGCTTTTTTTCCTTTACTTGTTTCAAAATCTGATCTTGCTGTAACTTGCAGGTAAGGTGAAGGAGGCCCAACAGAAAAAAGACCTTGAACTAGCTGAGAGGATCAAGCTTGCCGACGAGAAGTTAGCTTCAGTCACCAAGCTTGAACAAGAAAATACCAATCTGAAAGCTGCTCTTGAGAAGAAAAATGATCTGGAGGCCTTCCTGAGTGATCTTGCCAAGAAGCTGTTCCTTATGCTTGAAGGTAAACCTTTATGCTCAACAATCATTTTCAACTGTGATTTTTCCATTCTACCATTGCTTTGACTCGGTGATCGCCCTTGCAGAATTTTGTCAAGACTTTGAAGAAGAGACTAGCCGGTTGGAACCAAACCTTGACCCTGTCAATTCTCCGGTGAACGACGAAGTTGCCATGAATGTTTTACGACTGGAGTCCCGTGTTGCAGCTGTCGTGGACTATCTTGCAAGGCTGAAGGTCGCCACATCTCGCATCGACTCGACGCTCTAGCCCAGGGAGACACTCCAGAACGACCTCGAGTCGCTGGTGGCTCGCTTGAACACGGTCCCGGGTCGAGTGCAGGAGTGGAAAAAGTCCTCGGCTCGGTGTGGTGCAGATGTTGCTCTGTGTCTGGCCCGAGTCCACTGCAAAGATGCGCGAGAAGACAAGTTGGCGGCCCTCCGGGTGGCCAACACCAAGAAACACGACTTCAGGTCCTTTATGGAAACTTTCATTGCTGTTGCCACTCGGATCGCTGACGGAATTGATCTTGATGAGTTTGTTGCACCTTCCAGCCCTCCACAGGAGGAGTAAAAAACTTTTTTTAAGCTCGACGCTTTAAATTTGCCTCGGTATGCCGAGTGGAGTTGTAACCGATAAACCTTAACAGGCTTAGCGCCTGAGCACTTTCGGTTCCTTTAGGTGTCGTTCCGAACTTGAATTTGGTGTTTGAATATGATTGCTTTTGGCTCGAAATGTCTTTTGCAGGTTCAAAGCAAGACGCTCACTGCAGTTGACTTATTCCTTAATCCACTTAGGCGAGCATCGGGCTGCAGCTAAGCCCCCGAGTGAGAGGTTTGTTCTTCACTCGGTAGGATTTTTATATCTTAGGCGAGCACTGGGCTGCAGCTAAGCCCCCGAGTGAGAGGTTTGCTCTTCACTCGGTAGGATTTTTATATCTTAGGCGAGCACTGGGCTGTAGCTAAGCCCCGAGTGAGAGGTTTGCTCTTCACTCGGTAGGATTTTTATATCTTAGGCGAGCACTGGG
>NC_057803.1:516269856-516270944 GCF_018294505.1 Triticum aestivum
AAAAAAATAAAAGAAAATAATGGAAATGTCAAAAAATAAAAGAAAATAAGTTTCTCATGTGATATGTGGTCTAGTTGTTGGGAAAATTTGCAAATGTGAATTTTGACTTTATTTGCAAAATCTCTCTGAAATTTGTAAAAATGGGCATAACTTTTGCATACTAACTCGGATGAAAAAGTTTTTTATATGAAAAATCATCTACTCGAAAAGTTACATCCAAATTTAACTGGGGGAACCCCGTTAAACATTTTCAAAATCCTCAAAAACCTAATAGAAAAAAAGTTACGGGGCTTGTAAGATCTAGAGCACTGGGCTGCAGCTAAGCCCCCGAGTGAGAGGTTTGCTCTTCACTCGGTAGGATTTTTTATATCTTAGGCGAGCACTGGGCTGCAGCTAAGCCTCTGAGTGAGAGGTTTGCTCTTCACTCGGTAGGATTTTTATATCTTAGGCGAGCACTGGGCTGCAGCTAAGCCCCCGAGTGAGAGATTTGCTCTTCACTCGGTAGGATTTTTTATATCTTAGGCGAGCACTGGGCTGCAGCTAAGCCTCCGAGTGAGAGGTTTGCTCTTCACTCGGTAGGATTTTTATATCTTAGGCGAGCACTTGGACTGCAGCTAAGCCCCCGAGTGGAAGTCTGGCTTACCACTCGGTAGGATTTTTATAACTTAGGCGAGTACTTGGACTGCTACTAAGCCCCCGAGTGGAAGTCTGGCTTACCACTCGGTAGGATTTTATTTAATCTTAGGCGAAACGGATTCGCAGCTAAGCCTCCGAGTGGGAGTCTGGCTCACCACTCGGTAAGGATTTTTACAAACTTAGGCGAAATGGATTCGCGGCTAAGTCACCCACTGAGGGGAAAATTTTATTGGACAAAAATAAAAAGTGACAAAAATTATGGAGGAACTATGACACTATTATTTTGAAATCCATGAACTACAGGAGTACTTTATTGCAACTCATCCGAGTGATAAACTTAAGTGTAAAATGGGCGGAGTAGTTCCGCGTTCCAAGCTCGGGGCTCGTCGATATTATGTTCGACGTTGTAAAGACGGTACGCCCCGTTGTGGAGAACTTTGGTGACAATGAAG